>NC_056739.1:107061363-107278863 GCF_019279795.1 Protopterus annectens
GAGGTTAATCAGAGTCTCTTTAATTGATGGCAGGTGTTTACCCAACAAGACTGAATGCTGTAATTAAATCAAAAGTTGCTTCAACAAGGTATTAGTTTAAGGGTGTGGACACACAACAAAGTATTAATTTAAGGGTGTGCACACTTATGCAACCAGCGTAGTGTAATTTTTATTTTTTATATTTTTTCCTCTAGCATATTTTCTTGTTTTTCAATTAAACTGTACAGGTCATAGGTCCCATTAAAGGTGGGAAAAGTTTTGAAATGATTTATTGTGGTCTCATTTTTTATATCACAAAAACCTGGCATTTTAACAGGGGTTGTGGTTGGGTCCAAAATTGTCATTTTGGTATTTCTAATATTCTTGATTTCTCTTGTGAGCTCCTCTTGTTCTCGGTCTTCTTGGGAAGGGGAGCTCTTATGTTACTGGGGATTTGATGAATACTTGGTGATGGTCCAGTGTTGGCTTGGTTTCACATTCTTGAAAGTCTTACTGCTTGGAAACACTACCATTTGTATAAGTATTAATTTTACTAAGCATAATTTGGTATCCTGGTAACAGGTGTGCTGGTGGTAGTATCCATCTTATAGTCTGGGTGGAGGTGGTATAGAGGGTAAATCTGCACCAGCCTTTCCCAGGTGCATGTGTGTGAAAATCAAATCTCAAAGTGTGTGTTTGCCAGCTACTTGGAACGAGGACATAGAGCACTAATTTCACACACAGCGGGTGGTGGAGAACTTGGCTTGGAACATCCGGCTGAGGACTCAAGAGGTGGTCCATGTGGAGTCTTATTTGGAGCCTGGAGAGGAAGTCCAGCTCCTGGACTGGAGTGTGCATTCCCTGTGTGTTCTTAAGGGAAATTGTGCTTGGTGCAGATAACTGCATCTGAAAATACTGCGTGTGCCAATTTTTCTCTCAAAGTGAACGTTCCCCACTGGTGTCAATGATGAGGATTGAGGCTCCTTGATCACTAGCCCAGAGGAGGGACGTCACATAACGTACTTAAATTAAATACTTTTTTTTTGTTTGTTTTTTACATTTAAGGTTTGTACCTTTAAAAAGCTTTGAAGGACATTTACCCAGTATCAGCTGGTTTTATTTCATGTGACTCGTTCATTTAAAAGAAGTTGCAGCAGTAGACTGTAACAAGAGGTTCTGCTGAAATATTTATAAAAGATGTTATAAGAAAAAAGAGCTTAATCTGATTTTTATTTTTAACTAAATAAAGTGATTATTTGCTGAAGTTTGTGACTTACTTAACTGGTGTGCACCAGTGTGGGTAACACATGGCAGTTTGGTACTTTAGGTAGAATGAGAAATAATGAAAATATAAACAAAAAGTTATACAAAAAGTATTCTCTTATTGATATGTAATGTTAATGTTATATTAATACATAAAACTAGACACATTCACTAATGCCCATTCAAGCCTAGGTGAAAAAGAGTACTCATGGTTACTATCTTAAATTTTTCTTTAGTGTCAAAAATATTTTGAAAGTCTGCTTTCCCACTGCAGTGTGGTGCTAGTGTAAGGGTTGCAGTGATCCAAGTATATTTGTGAAGGGGTGAAAACCCTGCAAAGGATCTATATAGCAGCTCCTTTCATCATATTCCACCAAAAGAAGTGAGGTCCGAGAGCTGCATACCTCCAACTGTTGCATATTCTTAAGAGCGCTTTGCTTACATATATTGTAGAAGCCACAAATGTGCTTGTGGACTGGAGTGAGAAGTGTCTCCAGCTCATGACTCCCCTCAAGCTTTCTTTCATCTTGTACAAATATAGAGTAATGGGACTGCAGCAGACAGAAGCAGCTCGCAAAGTCCATTCATTAAATGATTTCCTTCGAGACATGCAACCACCTCTGATAGGCAGGGTATCATCTTTTTCATTGAGGCTGATCAAATTGACAACCTTCTCATTGTAAAAATCATACTGATTAAGTATGCAAAATGTTTGAGTGCACATTCTTTGATGATGTTTCCATGTACTATGCCCAGTACCGACCACTGCTCGCCTTGGGTTTATATCACAAGATCAAAATGTGAAAACATCAAACACAATAACATTGAACTTGAAATCCTGAAAGCAGAGATTTCCCTAGGAAAAATCGCTCTTCAGCACAAACAAACACACAACAAAAAAAAAATATATATATATATATATATATATATATATATATATATATATATATATCTAGAGAGAGAGAGAGAGAGTGTCACAGAATGAGAAGGAGAGAGTCACAGAATGTGAGGTGCTTGCTTTTCAAAATGTAGAGCAAAGCAGCACCATTATAAAAGGTGTAACCATTATAAATAGTGTGCACTAAGACTCTGAGGCAGACGGGTTTCTGACATTAAGTACACTGGGCGAATTTACACAGATAAGGGAACTTTTGAGTGTTGAGTGGCTAATCTCATAGACGGACGTGGAAACAGACTGTCTGTAGGATCCAGGACAAATCAAAGAATTAAAAATCACACATAGTGTGTTGTCATAGCATCAGTATATTGCATGTCACACTGCTGAGAAGGGAGCACCTCCTTAAACATTTCCCTGTGGAAAGTTTGGGAAGGCTTGATTATTTTTTCTGAAAGTGGTATGCATGCACAATCACCTTCTTCTATAGAGCTCGATGTGTGTTGAGTCAGGGAGTGTGCTGTGCTTCACAGCGTTAAGAAGGGAGCACCAACTCAAACTTTATCCCCTTTGGAATGTTTGAGAGGCTGTAATTACCTGTCTGAAATGTTTGGGTCATAAACACTACTGAGAATTCTGAATTTGAGGAGTATGTGATATCAGTGAGTTTGTGGTTTCAACATTTTTTGTTCTTTTTGACAAGAAAGCCACCACCAGGAAGTCCCTCATTAAAAAGGATGATACTTCTAATGGCCTGGTGTTTGTTCTTCTACTTTCTTAACGTCACCACCTTTATTAAATAACTGGTTACTGGCATTTTAACTGATAGCTGCTAATTCTACTCATCAACTGAATGAATCTTCAAACTTTGAAACTCTTGTCTGTCCTCTACGTAAGTCATTATTTTGTTCATTTTTCATAAATTCATAGATTCATAGACTGTTACTATGCTAATGACCCTGGGGCCTTTCTAAGCCAAGTTTTCCCAAAAGAATAATGATGTCCTGCATCCAAACAGGACATTGAAGGTCAGGCATTTATAAGCGACCTCTGTCCATAAGGGACATGGGTGCCAGGCCCAGAGTGTATTTCCTATTCCCCATTTACTTAAAAGAGTCATTATCACTTAGCTAATGTCCAGATTAGAACTCTTCACAGTATGCACAAATCTGTTTATCAATCCGAAGATTATCTCATCACACCACAAAGGAACTTCTTTTCATTCATGTGTCTATATTACCAGCATGTATGTGTGTGTGTGTGTGTGTGTGTGTGTGTGTGTGTGTGTGTGTGTGTGTGTGCGTGCATGCACGCAAGGAGTTTGGAGGCTGCTACATACCTTCAGCCTTTCGCTGTCTCTCTTTACAACTGCATTATGACAGACATTTAGAATAGTAGAGAAGAGTCCGATGTTGGGGGGAGGGTCATGGAGGTGGTTTGGCCATGAAGGGTTCAGGAGTTCGATTTTGCAGCATCCTAGAGCCTGCTTTGTCATACTATGAAGAGATTCCCTTTACTTCCTACATTTAAATACATAGGTTAACCAGTAATCAGTTTCAGAAATGTATCTGTTAGGTGAAACTTTCATTGTGAAAACTGTTATGCTTAGACCTTAGGGTCTCCTCAATTTTTAACTTTTGACTTCCTACTCAGTGTCAGAAACCTAGGCATGAGACACTTCTAATAATGCTGTCTTGTTATACTAGGGAATGTTTGAGAAGCATCCACAGGAGGGCATGCTTAGACAGCATCAAATTAGTTTCCACATCACTGTCTGACTTTTAATCATCTCTAAAACATTCTGTTTTTCTTCTGTATATTTTTCTTTAGTGGTTCTAACACTGTTTTAGCAAGACGTTTGTAGTAAGTCACCAATTTTTGTATGAATCAATACAGCTAACTCCACTAGCAACAGTCATGGACTTAAATTCTCGATGCAGAAATTCCACATGTAAAATTTAAGATTTCTGCACAGGGATGCCTGTGGATTTCCAGTGTTCACATCAGTACAGCAGCAAGCCTGCCTGCAGTGTGTGCATCAGCAAAAACTCTTGGCATGCAACAGCAGGGTGCAGAAAGGAATGCAGTCACACCTGTGGAAATCACATGATGGCAAGCCTGTGCCATGGACGACAATGATGACATCATCATCATCATTATCCAAGCTTAAAATAACCAGCGTTTTTGAACTCATGCTTTTCAGGACTAGCGAAGACTCTGAAGGCAGATAGTAACTTGAGCTTTATAACAGCACGTTGTGTGACCCTGAACCAATGCAGTGCACATGACAGGTGGCAGAAAACCTAAGCCACCCCCAACACTTGTATCATTCATGACGAGTAGCTGTAAAAGGGCAGGAGTGACAGTTGTGTGTTCCTGGTACAGACTGCCAAGAGTCACCCTGGCAGTCTGGAGTTTTCAGCTCTGATTCTATCCGTAATAAACAGAAAGGAGTTGAATCCTTAAAAGCAAATCAGTGTTGAATGAAATATATTGACATACCAGCTGGCACAAGCACTTCTTAAACCCATATGACACAGTATAATTGTAGGAGCAACAGTGGTACGGAATGCATTATGGGAAGCAGTCAGAGAACTTGTTGTGGATGCCATTCTCTCCAAATGTTCTGAGCCCCCCCCCCCATTACTTTTAAAATAAAACAAAATTGTCAAACCAATAAGAAAGTATTGTATATGAGTGTATATACTTTAGCCACTGCTCTGTTAGTTCTGTTAATGAGCAGTTCATTGCAACATACATAGCATAGTTTCATGAATACCTGACAAATGACTTCTAAACTATCTGCAAGCCAATTATCACACCATCTCAGCTGCCCCATGTGTGCCATGATGCCTCAGGAATGGCTTTTGCATGCTAAGGATTCCCAGTGTGACTTGAAACACTAAAGGAAACTGAACACTAAACAGTGTATATGAATTCAAGGAACCTCAGTGCCTGAAACTCCAAAGATCTTGGGTTATCAGTCAGTTATTCATATATCATCATATTAGAAGTTGTTTCAAGGTGTGGTACTTTCATTGTAATTGTATCCCAAGGATTACTTTGCATGAATCTATTTCACAAATCTGCATAAAGCCATGTGTGTTCATTATAACTGTATTGCAAGAATTAGGTTGCACAGGTCCACTAGTGCACTAGTCTATAATGTGTTGGTGCAACTGTATGCTGAGGACAATATTCTGTAGATCTGTTTTACAAAAGGGCATTAAGCTATAGAAACTTCCTTACAACTGTATTCCTGAGGCTGGATTGCATGGATCATTGCTTAAGCTATAGTACATATGATATAATTGTAACCCAACTCAATGAATCTGTTTTTCATACCAGCATTAAGCTGTTGTGTGCTCAATATGACTGTATCTCAGGAATTAGGTCATATGGTTCGGTTTTACAAAAGCAGCATTAAATTGCTGTATGTGTTCAGTACACATATATCAGGGTTTAGGAGGCTTCCTTACAACTGTGTTCCTAGGACTGGATTAAATGGATCGCTGCCTTAAGCTATACTCCATTTCGGTAGTTAGGGTGGGGTGAGAAGGGCAGCTGCCCTGGACAGAAAGTGTTTGGGGGATCATGATCAGGTGTTCCAGATCTCTCTTTCATGCAATACTGGCTTTTAAAATCTGGTACTGCATTTACAGTCAAACCTGAGCACTGTAGCACTCTGCGTGTGGTCTAAACTATAGCAGCTGCTTGCTACATTTCTGCTACAGTTTGAAAGCAGAAAAAAAATGTTTTTAACTAAAACCTGAGAGCTGTAGCACTCCCTGCAGACAGGGTATAAACTGTAGCAAATATTTGCTACATTTGTACCAAGCAGTTTGCTACAGTTTAAAAGAAGAAATTATTTTTTTATTAAAATGTGTGGAAGAAGGGTCAGGGAGCCGAAATGGGACCTGAATGGGAGGGCTTGTCATGCATCTGGCCTCTTGGTAGATGTGCCAGTAGAAGAAATGGTTGTTTCTTTTTTTTTTTAACTCTTCAGTGAAAGAGCTGGGGGTAGTGGAATGAATTGCAATAAACATTACAGTTTGTATGGATCTATTTTAGAAATCAGCATTAAGCATGTGTTCAGTATAGTGGGGTTGTCTGGACCCGTATTACTAACCTGCATGAAGCTACAGTGTATTTTTTATAACTGCAGCACAGTGGTGCAGCGGTTAACGTTGTCGTCTCACAGCAAGAGGTTCTCTGGTTCGATTCTCAGCTGGGGTGCCTTCTGTGTGGAGTTTGCATGTTCTCCCTGTGTTCGCGTGGGTTTCCTCTGGGTACTCCGGTTTCCTCCCACATTCCAAAGACATGCATCTGGAGCATTTCTCCCCAGGCCTCCGCTGAAAACAGGCTCTGTGGAACCTAGTTGGACTTTCCCGGTCAACAAATGTTAAATAAATAAATAAATAAATAAATTTCCCAAAGACTACTTTGCAGAGATTATGGCTTTAACCTATATTGTATCTGGTATAACTGCTATATCAAAGGGATTACTTTACATATGACTGTTTTACAAACTTTGAAGAGTACTGATATCTTAATTTCAATTTTGTTGTCTATCATGCAGCTGCTCTGTAACACTTCTTCGCAATAGCCTACATGCCTCCTATGCCACACCCACCTGAACCACTGAAATGGTACTACTACTGTGGGAGGGTATTCCATGGAATAACCACTCCTTTGCTAAGTACACGCCTGATATTTTCAAATTTAAACTCCTCCATTTCAGTCATGGCCCACCTACAATTCATTATTTTCTCCTTACTAGTACTGGCAACTCCAGCACCTTGCATCATCTGCCCTCCTCATAGGTCAGTCTTGTCTCTAATTTTTACCTTTTAAGGCCTGCAGTACACCCTAACATACTACAGACCATTCTGATGGACGGATGCATGCTTTTTTCTCCAACTTTGTGTATTTCTCTAAATAAATCCTGTGCAGCAGAATACAATGTTGTGAGTGCAGTCCAACCAGAACCATGTACAGTGGCATTATAACTTCCACATGTCCAGAATCAAATCCCTTCTTTGTGCAAGAGTCTTTTGTTTGTCTTTACAGTGACTGTACCACATTGCTTGGAGTAATTTATTTTCAATATGGTGATCACTTCATTTGGTTTTGCACTTATTCTTGACTTAGAATTAGCTTTTAGGTGAGTGTTGGTTGCAGGGTTCCTTTGTTCAAAGTGTAGAACTCTGTTATTTTCAAATTGAACCCCATCTACTGTTTCATAAATCACTTCCCAGTCTTTCAGGTCTAAGGGACCTGCGTGACACTATGTTCTTAATTTGAGAAGGAGTACAGGAGAAAGTGGGCTTAGATTGTCTGTTTTAGCCAAAAAAGTTACCTGTTTGCTTTTTTTAGTTTGTTTTGGGACTTTAGTCTAGTAGTTTCATTTGCAGTTATGGGAAGAGTGTGTAAATACTTTATACTGCACTTCTATCTCCATAGAATAAATTGTAAAAGCTATCTGCTTGTATTTTGAATCCTGTCTGGGGTCTTAGTCTTGTAGGTTCATTCACAGTTGTGGCAGAATTGTGAACTATTGCCAGACTTGAGCCTCATTTAGTCATTTATTTATTTATCCTTTGTTGACTGGGTTAGTCCCACTAGATTAATACCCTCTTTTTAGGGGACACTCAAGGTGGTGTTTAAACTTTTAAGGAAAATTTGGCCAGGACATCTGGAAACTTCCCCTTCTTATCATTTTGTGAGTGGGAACCAATTGGCAGAAGCACTTCCTGTTTCCATTCCAGGTGCAGAGGTGGCCCAGAGAAACAGGGAAGCAGATGGAGAGAGAAGGAGATAATGGAATTGGTGAGAGAAATGGAGGAGAAAGCCAATACTGAGACTGGAGAATGAGTGCAGGATTTTGGAGAGATATTTCAAAGAAATATATTTGATGGAGATGAGTATTGGCAAATGATGGATATATAATTACAACCCTTCAGTCAGGTGGGGTGCAGAATAATTTACTTAAATAAATGGTGATGAAGAGTGAGCCAGAAAATGAAGGAAACATTTCCTTGGAGGACATTATGGAGAAAATACAAAAAGAGGATGCAGAGACAATCCTGAAGAGTAGTGGTGAGAAGGAAAATACAACATATGCAGAGAAAGTAAAAGAAGGCAAAAGGGGAGTAGAAGAAAAGAAAAACACAGAAGAAAATGAAAAGCTGAAGTGCATGGTAAGGATTCAAAGTAAAGAAACTGACAGATATGAAGTGTGGGACAATTTAATAGTTCCTTTGGGTATAATAAGCAAATGAGGTAAAGATGTTTACTTTTATTAACAAAGACACATTTTGCGACATTATATTTGAGAATTTGTTTTCAATGGAAAATTTTCTAGGAGAACATGAAAAAATGGACTATAACCCATGGAATCTTTATGTGATAAAAATATTTAACAGGGAAACAAAAAAGAAAATTCATGTACAATTTTGAACAGGGGGGGAGACTTTGAAAGTACATTTGAAAACTGGACATTGCAAACGTTTGTGATAAAAGGGGTCTATGGACTGGTGGATGAGATTGAAATATTGTGTTAAAAACAAAAAGAGAAAAATATACATATACCAAGCATGGTAAATGTGGAGGGGAATAACGGGTGTCGTAAAATACTGAGGACGATGTGGAAGAGAAGGACATCTACTAAGTAACTGTGAGAAAAGAAAATATTATATCTGTGGGGAGATGAGACATGATGCAAAAAAATGTGAACTGAAATGTTATAAATCTAATAAAATTGGACATTTGTAGATTGATTGTAAAAATGAAAATAAGCTTAATGAAAAGAAAAAGAAAGAGAAGAAACGAGCAAAGTGAAGACATTTTAGTAGTAGTAGAAATGGAAGAAAAAATAGATGAGAAAAAAAACAAGAAACAGGACATAGAAGGCTCTGAAATAAGTGATGAAGACATAAACTGGGGAATAGTAAAAGAAAAACTATTCTATTGGTAAAACACAAAAAAAGAAAATTTAAAGGGACAAGTACAAAAGAAAAAGAAAGGAAATGGATGAAAAATTATATATATAGCTAATGGCTGGGAGTTGGTATAATGGTTGAAGGTGTTTGACTCGCAGACACAAGGTACAGTATTTGATTCTTACCTTTGGAAGGGAAATTGATTAGGCTTAGAATGGCCCATTAAAGTAGCTAGCCTAGTAATTAGCTATGAACCTATGAAACCATGAGTCTAAGGAAAAGGGAAAATAAAAATTTTAGAGAGCTTTCTGTAAATATGAATAGTATTAAGAATATAGTGAGAAGACTATGGATTTTAGAGTGCTATAATGCATGTGATGTAGATGTACACAATATTTTTTAACAAAGGAAGAAAGATTATAAACAGGAGAACTATGGAGAGGAAAGATGATCTGGAATTTGGGAAATGAGAGATGTTCTGTAATAGCTATATTCCGCAGAAATACAGTAAATATATTATATATAAGTTTAGC
This sequence comes from Protopterus annectens, assembly GCF_019279795.1. Taxonomy (NCBI): domain Eukaryota; kingdom Metazoa; phylum Chordata; order Ceratodontiformes; family Protopteridae; genus Protopterus; species Protopterus annectens. Next base: position 107,070,975 of record NC_056739.1, read on the forward strand.
AAAAATGGGAAGATTAACTATTGTAGATTTAAAATGGAAAGAACAAGTATATAGAACTATAGCATTATATGCTTATACTAATTGTAAAGAAATTAAAATCTTATTTTATCAGATTTTAGGCTATATAGTGTTATGAATATTATAATAACAGGAAACTTTAACTGTGATTTAAGAGGGGAGTGTAAAAACAAAAGGAAATGATATACGAAAAATGTTAGAAGTTATAAGATGTGGTAAGTTTAAACCTTGGGGCAAAGATTTGTGGACTTACAAAAGAAACATGTATAGAAGTAAAATATATTATTTTATAGTATTAGAATGTTTAGTTGCAGGAAAAGGGGAGGTAGCTGAAACAGGATTTTCTGATCATCTTTTAATATGGCTAGAGATAAAGGAAAACAAGGAATATGTAAAATAGGCAAAGGAATAAAAAGGATAAATGACAAAGCATGGAATGAAGAAGGAAAGAGATTAGTAATACAGTTATGGAAAGATCATATTACTATGAAAATATTTTATAAAAATTGGTCTGCATGGTGGCTGATATTTGAGTAAAAATACAAAAAAGTTGTTTTTTTTTACTGTGGCAATATGTGTGAAAAGTAAAGAAAGAAAAATATTAAAGAACATATAGCAATGCATTGGAAGATTGAAAACATAATGATGGAAAATACTTTGGCAAAGAAAAAGAGTTATATGAAAGAAATCAAGAAAAATACAAGAACTGTTATTTAAGCAAATATTTTTTACAAGGAAAAAGAGAAGAAGTATTGAGTTACTTAAGCAGATTAGTAAAGGAATATGGTAATGTAATGAAATAAATAAAAATATAAAAGAAGAAATAGAAATAACTTAGGAAAAGATTATGAAAAGATTATGAATAGTGTAGTACAATATGCCCAAAAAATGTTTAAAGAAAAAAGAAGGTAGTGAAAACACATGGAAAGTTAAAAAGCTAACAGAAAAAGAGAAGAAGGAATTGGAAAAGGAGATTTCTTTATATAAGCCAGATAAAGTATTAGGACAAGTAGATATAGATTTGGCTGCAGGCCCAGATGGAATGGGGTATGAAATGTATAAAGATTTAAGGGATTGACAAAAATAATATTGTTTAAAGATTATGAATGAATGAATGGCAAAAAGAATATTTTTAATGATTATGAATGAATTATTAAATTAAGGTTTTATGTATAAAGAATTATGTTGTGGAATACTTAAATTCATATGTAAGAAGTCAGATAGACTACAATTAAAAAACTGGAGACTGATAGTATTGAATAGTAATGATTACAATATCTTTATAAAAATAATACAAAAAAGATTTTTGAAACTAAAATAGAATATATTATGGAAGATAGTATGTACAATACAAAGGAGAAAGGTTGTCAAGAATTATTAATGATAGAAAAATTGTAGATGATATTATGAACAGAAAAGAAGTGAAAATCATGATACAGGACCTTAGTAAGGCATTTGATACAATTGAACATGAAATCTTATAATATAAGTGAGAAATGACATTATGTATGTCAGCATATAGTAATAATAAAGTAAAAATACTTGTAAATGGCTGGTTAAGCCAAGAGGTGCATATGTGGTATAAGACAGGCATTCCCAGTGAGTTGCATACTCTTTGCATTAGTTATGAATGCGATAGTACGTGAAATAAATTACAAAATGAAGGAGGTGGAATATATAGCACCTGAAGGGTTAAAAATTCCAGTCATGTTAATATATGCAGATGACATTATAATAATTGCAAATAAACAACATTTGGATAAAAAAGTAATAATTTGCACAAATGAATGCCCAGAGGTGATAGGGATGGCGTTAAATAAAGAGAAAAGTTAATGTTTAGGTGATGCAATAAAGATATGGGGTATATAATTTACAATTAATTAAATTTCTGTGTTGGGTATAAAATTTAGGAATAAAGATGTAAGTAGAATTCAATGAGAGAAGCAATTGAAGAAATAAAACAAACCTATGTTTTCTGGACAGCATATAAATTATTATTCAGAAAAAACGGCTTAGTTGATAAATTCAGTACAGATGGAGAAAACAACATGCTTAGCAAGTGTATTTATGTTGCCAACAGTAGTTTAAAAGGAATTATTGCAGGTATTTTTTTCATTTATATGGGGTTCTACATTAAACCAAATAAAAAGAGGAGTTTTGTGTATAAAGTATAAGGAGGTTTAGGGTTACTTAACCCATAGTATATGCTACTTTATTAAATTTGTACAAAATGTTTAAGTAGATAAATGAAAAAGCTGAGAAATTATTAGTAACGTTGTATAAATAGAAGTATGATACATTTTGGGATATGGTGAAAAAGAGTAAAAGGGAAAAAAAAGAGTATATAAATAAAGAAATAAAATGTTACCAAGAAAAAATATTTTTGTGGAAAATAAAAATTGATGACATAGAAAAAGAAATAAAAGCATGGTATAAGAATATAATGATAAAACATTACTATGTAAAACCATGGGAAAATTTAACAGATGAAAAAATAAAGCTATCAATATAAGAAGTAAATGGTGTAATAAGAAAGTAGAAAGTCAAGATTTTTTTTGTGTGGAGACTCGTAATAGATAACATACCAGTAAAAGGAAATATGCCATATAAAAGGAAAAGTGATAGAATATGTTTACATTGTCAAGAGGAAGAAACTACTGAACATGTGTGTTTCAAATGTAAAAAAGTTATGGGGAAAACTGTGTGTGTAAAGAAGAATTTTTGAAGTTATGAAAGAAGTGGATAAAATAAACATAGGTACGATTTAATATAGATACTATAAGAATAGAAATAAAGAATATGTTAAACGAATAGATCAAATGTTATTTTATGTCATATTAATTATATGGAATGAAAGAATAAATGACATTTTGTTTCATGGTAAATGGATTTTAGCAACAATATTAACTAAAATCAGATGGCGGTTATGGAAAAGGGAGTGGGATCAAATAGGGATGAAAATGTATTATTATTTAAGGAAAGTTATGAATATATGCAAATATATTTGTACATTTGTAAATATGTAAATATGCTGTAAATAATACTTCTTTTTTGTATACAAATAAAGGACCCCTACTCTTTTTGATAGGTGTCGTGGGATCTTTTACATCCACATGAATTGTCACCAACTCAAGCAGATGGAGCCTCAGTTTAATGTTTCCTTAAGCAGTGTTACTAGCAAATTTCTGCATAGTCTGTTGTCTTAGACAGTGGTACAATTACAGTAGTTAGGGCGTATGAGTTTGCACAGGGTGTGCCCATAGCCACACCGTTTTAGCCTTTAGTATGTACCATTACACATAAAGCCATTATTTTCAAGTATGAGTTGTAGAATTTCCAGAATTAACTGGTTTGTTCTCCCATCAAACACGTTCATTACTTTTAGTACTTCCCTAATCACATTTAGGCCATAGTTATTACTAATAACAGTAAAGAGGTTGTCAACATCAAGAGTAACCATTAATACATTGGTCATTTTTTTGTTTTTTACAACCTCCGATAACATACTCAAAAAGTGTCTTGTGTCTTTTAATATTCGTGGGTAACACCGCATCACTATTTTTAGTTTAGTTTCCACCCATATGGATAAATGTTCCGTTATCCATCCCCTGCCTTTGACTATCGGTCTCATGGGTGGTGGTATAACATTTTTGTGGATTTTTGGTAGCGCTTTAAATATTGGTGTCACAGGATGCTCTATATGAAAAAAGTCAAACAAATCTAGTTCCAACAACCCCTGTCATTTAAATTCTTTAAGTTTTGCTCTCACTTTACAAATTAAACTTCTCAGCATTATAGAAGAAACACTTAAATAAGTTTGTGCATCTTTAAGTAAATATTTCAGTGCTGAGGTATATGCTGCAGTATTCAAAACAACAACACCCCCACCCTTGTCCGCTGACTTAATTACAATATGTTCATCTTCAATCAAAGAATTTAATGCTTCCTTTTCAGAAGCATTTAAGTTATCATATTTACTAAAACTTTTATCAAAATAATTTCTAATTTCAAATTCACATGTCCTTAAAAAAGTTTGTATTGTGGGGTGTGAGTCCTTAAGGCAAGGAAGAGAGAATTTTTATTCACTGCTTTGTTCCTGGGGCTCTTTCCTTTCCACATGGCTGAGCAAAGAACAGAAGATATTGAACTTGGCTACCAACCTCATAAACTGCAAATGAACAAAAGTAAGGATATGTATAAATTTGATGTGGCGTCAGAGCAGAATCCCTTGTGCAAACTCATACACGAACCTAGTGTTGGCGTATTGGGAAGAAATGAATGTATGCATTAATGATCAATGGTAGAGCGAATATCTACTGCATTATATTGTATGATTATCGCAATCATGATGTGCTCAAATGAAAAAACATGATTCCTCCACAGAACACTTAGAGCAATCTATACAAGAAGAGACATGCTATACAAACCATGACTGTGGCCTCTTGTTTAAAGTCTGCTAGTAGAACTGGGCTACCTGAATATTGTAGAAAATCTGCATCAAAGAGTTATGTTGCTGCTGTTCTGTTGGTGCTGCCAGAGCCAGAGTCATGCCGATTTTATATGCACGTGCTTGTGGAGCAACAGAGACAGAGAGAGCAGCAGATGGTGTGAATCTACATAACGGAGCAGGAAGAGGCCAGAAAGCGGAGAACTGTGTTTGCTTTAAGAGAATGCTAGCTTGATGGATTTAGCAGTTTTACAAACGACGGACTGGGAAGGGACTTTGCTGAATTCTAGCACTGGTCATAAGGACTCTCTTGTCCCCAGAGACTGTTTTTTCTCCGGTGACCCAAGCGGGCCGGTCTGATAGATTTTCACAGTTGCCATCAGTTAGTGGACAGCAGTGAAGCTAATCTCTGGGGGAAGCATACCCTAGGTGTGCTGCACTTCTTATATGCTGTACAAAAGCAACAAACAGGATTCGTGCCCGCACAAGTAAGAAATAAACCAAAGGGCAACAACATCTGTTTTATATGTTGTATAATTTAACTGTATCTGAATAGAATATCAATAGTATAAGAAACCCTACTACTGTATGCATTTACTATCTTATCTATTTTGACATTGAAATATTTATTTTAATTGTATTCTGCCTGACGTTATTGTATAACTTAAAAGATTTTGTTTATACTGAATGTAATTAAAATTAAATCACACTCTCACTCCATCAAACCCAAAACACCCTCTATTCTAACCACAAAACTTCATATAACTCCTCTCCTTCTACAACCATCCATAGCCCTCTAACAGAGAGATCTCAATTACCATGTTACCAACACCACTCTCCCACAACCATATCATCACATTACTCTTGCCTTCTCTATCCATCTGTCTTTACTTTATCTCCATCATTACCACTTATCACCACCCACTTAACACCATGTACTGTATCAAATCACCCACCCTACCGTAACACCATGTACTGTATCAAATCACCCACCCTATCATACACCACAAACAATCCCTCCATACCTTCCAACACAACTAATTATCTATTACCCTTTAATCTTACAACTCACCTCTCCTATCCATTATACCTCACAATCTAAAAAACACCTTAGTCTCAAATACCACTTCCAAACTATATTCTACCTTAAAACCATCACTAGCATTGCAGCTCAACTACTACTAGGAAGTGATATTAACCCCAACCCTGGCCCAACAAACAACACCCATACCATACCTGACCCCAGTCTCCCATTTAAACACAAATCCACTGATATACTCATACTAAACCTAAACATTCGCAGTATCATAAATAAAATAGAACAGTTACATGGAACCATCTTCATAACTCTCCTGGTTTCAATATATTAAGAGTAGACAAACCTCACAGAAAAGGTGGTGGCATTGCCCTTCTTTACAAATCCAATATAAAAGTTCAGCTACTTCAAAAAGAAATCCCAGATTTCAACACTGCCGAGACCCTATTCACCAAAATCCTACTAAATCAATACAAACAACTAAACCTAGTCAGCATTTATATACCACCAGGAGACAACATTAAGACACTAGAATCTATACTCCACTGGGCTTCCCATTCCCTGTCCCAAGAAACTGTACTCCTAGGTGATGTCAGCATAGACTGGAACACCATACACTCACCCATAGCTACCAACCACATAAACCTATATAATTTTGTACAACTCATACACTCACCCACAAAAATTGACAAAACCACCTAACATGAATCCACCTTAGACTGGATCCTGATTAACCAGCCCAATACTGACCACCGATCCGGGATACTACCTGATTCTCTCAGTGACCATAACCCAACCTTTCTCCTTCAGCACAAACTAAAATCTACCAACACCCCCGCTCTCTTACAAATCCGCTCCCACAAAAACTTCTCCCCAGTACAATTCTCAGAAGCCCTAAAGTCCTGTGACTGGGCTCCTATAAAAACCCTTCCCCTGGATATTGCAGTAGAATACTTTAATGCGAAATTCCTAGGGATTTTAAACCAACTAGCCCCACTGAAAACAATAAGATTGCAAAGTAACCCTGCTCCCTGGTTAAACAAAGCACTAAAATCTTACTCAAGACTACAGACAAAGCTTGGTTAACTTGACAAAAATACAAAACTCCCGAAACTAGACAAAGCTTTGCTGAGCTCAGAAATAAAGCAGAAAAACAGGTCAGGTTGGGCAAGATAAATCACTTTATTTCCCTACAAAGGAAACATAACAACAACCCACAGAAATTCTGGGCTGCAGTGAACAACATCTTCCAGCCTGGAAAAGTCACCACACCACCCCCAGATATCAAAGGTATTGATTCACATACAGCCTCTAGTTTCAGTAACTACTTTACCTCTTCAATACTGAACCTGTTAATTGCAATATCACCCACAACCCAACCTCAACCCTTAAACTACCAGACTAACTCCACCCCATTCACACTCACCCCAGTACCAACATCTACCATTCAAAATCTCTTGGCTAAACTCAAACCTACCACCCTAGCTTCCGACAGTCTTCCAGCTAATTATCTACAAATTGCATCCAAGGCCATCTCCTACCCTGTCTCCCTACTTATTAACAGATCTATCTCCCTGTATACTATTCCTTCATTACGGAAAACCTCATACATCATCCCCCTCTACAAGGGAGGTCCATCTACTGACCTCTCCAACTACCATCCCATTGCAATCCTATCACCTCTCTCAAAAAGTCTAGAAAAATGTATCCACCACCAACTCTTTACCCACCTGCTAACCAACAACCTTCTAACTAAAACCCAACATGAATTCAGACCTTCCCATAGCACCAACACTGTCCTAATTAACTTTTCCAATACCATAAACTTGCACAGGAACCAAGGAAAGCTGGTCTCTGCCACCTTCTTAGACCTATCCAAGGCATTTGATACAGTTTTCCATCACAAACTTTTCAACTATCTAGCAGAACTCAACCTTGATGACCCCACTCTACAGTGGTTTAACAGTTACCTAAACAACCGGTCACAATTTGTCAAATGGGGCAACTCCCTATCCCCCCACTTCCTGTCACATGTGGTGTCCCACAAGGTTCAATCCTTGGCCCCCTTCTCTTCAACATATTTACAAATAATGTCCACCTAGCTACCACTAAAGCCAACATTGTCCAGTATGTGGATTACACTACCCTAATCTGCTCAACAACAAACATCCATTTACTTCAAAGTAAAGCCCAAGAATCCTTCACTGAGGAAGAGAACTGACTAAATAACTACCAACTAATACTAAACCCCAAAAAACACAGCTAATACTATTCCACCCAACCGAACACTGCAATGCCACCTTTACCATCATGTCTACCAATGGCACCCTCATCACTCCAAGTAACTGAGGCTAATCTCTTAGGCATCACTATTGATCACCAACTTAAATACAACAACCACATATCCCAAAATATCTCTAAAGTCCATAAAAAACTAGGTTGCCTATATCGGTGCAAGCTATTCCTAACCCCTGAGACTAGAACATCAATAGCCAGAACTCATCTCTTATCAACACTACTTTACGCCTCTCCAGTTCTCACTAATATTAACAAAACCAACATGAACAAACTCTCTACATGCTACAATAAAATAGCTAGGTTCGCTGCCAATAATAGATCACATTTCCACCATTGCCTATCCCTAAATAAACTGCACTGGTTAGAATTTCCAAACCTCCTGTGCTACCACCAACTGATCATAGCCCATCAAATTCTCTTCCATCTGGGGAAGTGCCCTGCCCTTGTCAACATGCTAAACTTTCATAACCCTAAAAGGGAGCTATGTTCCTGTATCAAAAACCTGATTGAAGTTAATCCATGCAATAACAGATCTGGGGAGGCCTTATTCTCCCATGATGTTGCCAAAGCATGGAACACCCTCCCACCTGAACTCAGGCTACAAAGTCACACAGGCACCTTCAAAGGCCTTCTTAATTTACACCTCAATACTAACCCTCCCTGCAACTGCAAAGACCCCCCCTTGAAGACACACTTTTTCATATGTAAGTGACCCATTGAAGCCTTTAATGCCTACACTATACTCTCACCTGAAATGTAATTTTTGTATATATTTTAAATAATGGTACTACTCCTGAGTATCTTATTGTTCTACATAATTGTTTTTTGTACTTCATGGTTTCTCTTATCTTGTATGCCAGTTTTATTGTTATCTAAAGCATGTATGTACACTGTTATTTCTTTGGAGCTTTAATCCCCAGGACTCCACTGAAAAAGGACACATGATGTCCAGTTGGACTTATCCTGGTAAAATAAATGTTAAATAAATGTTCTTCTTTGGGCTTTTCCCGGTTAGGGGTTGCCACAGCGGAACTCTGGTCTGCTAATGATTGGCAGTAGATTTTTTATGGGTGCTGAGGTGCCAGCGTGATGCTCAACCTTCAATGAAGGCATGACCATTCTACGCAAGTCTTTCGAAGATAAATAATAAATAAATAATTATGGTCGATTTGTGGATGATGTTTATATTTTATGGCAACATAGTGAGGATGAACTGAAAAGGTTTGTTAAGCATTTAGAGACAACCACTGATTTTCTTATGGTTTACAGTAAAAAGTGATTTCAAATCCATAGATTGTTTGGATGTAAGAATAACTAAAGATGTAGGGACTGGTATGTCAACCTCTCTACATAAGAAAAATTGTTGGAGCAATCACTACTTGGAATTTTCAAGTATGCACCCTAGACGTACTTTTAAGAACATAATAGTGGGACAGGGTTTACGCACATTGAGATTATGTACAGAAGACGTTAACTTTGAAAAAGAGCTGGAGAGTTTACAGAACCATATGGCACAAAGGGGTTATACAAATAACTTGATGTAAGAGGGGTTAGAACTAGTGAAGAGAGATAGAAAGGGAAAGGCTAGACCATGGTTCAAAGCCAATGAGACACAAAGCCATGAGAATAACACAATGAAACAAAAAAGTAATAAACATAGGCTTATGCTACAATATAGCAACAATATCAATGAGGTCTGCGAACTAATTAAACAAAACTGGAAAATCCTGTTAAGTGAGGCTATACTTAAAAATATAGTGGATAAAGAATCAAGTTTGGTTTTAGATGCAACAGTAACTTGAAAGACATGTTGTGTAAAGAACCAGGAATGAGAAATAAAACTAGGCTAACATCAGATAGAACAGGTACTTTTCCTTGTAGGTACTGTAAGACTTGCTTCATGATTAGTGATAAGAATAGCTTTGTTCACCCCATAAATAAAAAGGAATATATATTTAAACTATATGCAGATTGCCACACAGAAAATGTGGTATATTTTGCGATGTGTCAATCATGTCCCAGTTACTACGTAAGGAAAACCAACTGTAAACTGAAAATTAGAATACAGCATCATTTGTATAGTATTAGAAAAATGAAAGTAATGCTCTGTATGTGCATACTTTTAAGAATCCAACACACACCTTTAAATTTATGGTTATACAGATTACTCATATGAGTACAAGTGGGGGGGACATAGTGAATGTCACTCAGTGTAATGAATTACACTGGATTATACAGCTAGCAGCAAATCATCCACCAGGGTTGAATACATGTATACCTTTAAGACCAGCCCTTAGGAAAAGGAGGGTAGTGAGATGATTGGTGGTTGTGTTTTTAAATGTATTTAAATAGATTTCATGAATGCTGTTTCACTGTCCTAATGAGGCGCTCACAGTTTTATCACCATTTTAGCTGTTTTTATGGAATAAAAGTTTGCACAGCCTGTTTGGACTCGACTGTTTTCTTGCATTTTCATTTTGTCATGAATTCGGCCAGCACTACATTCACCTTCTGGATCTCTGCCATCAGTGTATCCACTTTCCTGTCCGTTTCCTCCATTTGTGTTAACTCATCTGTGCTGTCAGCTAACACTGAATCTTGGTATAAAGGCTGGACTTGTAGGCCACATGGAGAGAGACCCTTTGAAATCTGCTCTTTGCTTCTTTTACACATATTTTATTCTGGTTTTATCAGCATTATCTTACCAGGTAGACCAACTTACATTTTCTTTTTATCTATTTATTTATTCACTTTTGTTGACGGGTGGTGGAGTTGCTCCAGGGAGCATCTACATATTGCCAGTGTCACAAGAAGTTTCCCCATAATTTCATAGGTAAGCATTATGCTAGCAGCTTTTGTGGATTATTTTAAACCTAGCTGTTTTACCTTAGTGAGGATCAAACTCTGTACCTCTTGCTTGTGAGGTAAGCACCTTAACCATTATGCCACTTCCCTTATTTTTTAATCTGCTATACACATTTTATTATTCAAAAGGAATGTGCAACTATAGGATTTAATTCAGCTTTTTTCCTAGAAAACTAGGATTTAAAGCATCAATTCACACATCACAGTTGTCATCTGCAAAACATGCAAATGATCATCCTGTATAATAGAACAGAAAAACCTACAGAATGAATTTCACAGACTCCATGTACACTGCATACTCTAAACTTGTTATAGCTTCACTGATAAACCTCAGCTTCATCAGCGTAAAATATAAACTCCAATTCAGAATGCAAATCTTTTTCCACTGATAAAGAGGCAAATAATCAAATTAACAAATTAACAATTCCTGTATGCTTTAGGAAGTGCATTCCTCAAATCCTTCCTTGAAAACTGGTGCAAAAGCTGCACGCAAGATTGTAAATGCTGCTGTAAAATTAAACCGATTTCTGTTTCTCATTTCATTTGTTCCTGTACTACTCTTTTACAAAGATAAAGAATACTTTAAGTTTCAACCCCATTTGCATTCCTGTTCAACACCAAGTCAGTAACAACACTGCATAAGCATTATTTAGCAAATGTCCAGCTGATAAACATTGCCCTTCATTAATGGCAACATGTTGATGACTTAGTAAAATAGACTATTCTGGAAATTTATGCTCATTGACTTTCCCGTGTTGTGATAAGCATAAACAAAAATATAGCTGGATCAAGTAGAGCTAGAAGTTTCTTAAAGTCTCCTGTGTTCACTGAGGTCAATTTCTGTGTTGATGCATGGTGCCAATACAAAGTACTGTTTTCATTAATACAGATCCACAATCTGAAATAGCTTAAAACGGCAAAAGGGACTTGTTGAACTGCACTTGAGAGTCCTTTTTGTTTTGCTTTAACTCTAGGATGCTTAGGATCATCCATCTTGTTGCAAAAAGTGTTTGTTGGATCACTTTGAGTTGGGAAACACACGAGGTGAGCTCAAAGTGTAGTCATTTACTGGCCAGAGGGTACAGAAGTCAGTTTTCAGCTTTTTTTTTGTTTGCTAAAAATTAAGTATATTTGCACAGCTCTGTGCTCGCTTCCAAAGAGCTCAGCAATACTTGGTGTCCTCACCTGAGAGTTGAAGTGTTTCTATTGCATTCAGAGCCGTCCAGGCTAAGATTAGCTACTTTACTTGATTTTTTGCACTTGCACTTTCTATTACAATTGCTGTTTTTCTGTGTTTCAAAAGCATTTAATCAGTTTTGTGACGGAAACATCACTTTTTCTCGTTTTGTCTTTTGAACTATTTTTTAAATCACCTTGCAGAAGGGTGATACAGCCAGGGACTTGGTTGTTTGTTGTGGAATTGCACTTGACAGTCCTTTTTGCTGTGCTTTTACATTAGGAAATTGAGGATCATCCATCCTGTGGCAGAAGGTGCTTGCCTGATATCTCTGAGTTGGGAAGCATTCCAGAAGAGCTCAAAGTGTAGTCATTTATTGGCCAGAGGGCATATGAGTCACTTTTAAGCTTTTTTCTGTTTCTTATAAATTAGGCATGTTGGTGCAAAAAGGTGCTCACCATGCAGTGGTGGCTGGCAGAGACCTGTACAGAAGCAAATGCTTAGACAGTAAAATATACCTGTGAAACTATATTAGGACTGTAACTTGTAACACAAAGAAGCATTGAGTGGAGTTAAAATTAGAGGAGCTAGTTTGCATGTTGAACAGCACTAATACCACATCCTAGCACTAACAACTGCCCTTAAATGTAGAAGCCACCCCAGTCTTTAAACCATAACAGACCACCCTAATACATGTCTGGATAATATGGATATACAATTTCCAAATGTCTCTGTGGCCAGCTTGGTAGATATAGGCATCCTGAGACAATGTAGCAATTGTCTCACGTTCTCAGACAACTACGTAATCCTTAAAGAAACTAACACAGTATGTGAAATATGTAAATACACAACTTCATTGGAGGGAAAAATCTCTCTTACAAACAAGGATGTCAAGAACACACACTATATCCTACACTCCTACACACATACTGCTCACCACACACTTATCCTGCAAAACCTTTCCAAACCTGAAAGACATCCTAAGCCTGCAAGGAGCAATGCCTATGCCCAGTAATCTCTGAAGCACATACCAAAATCAACAACAAACACCTCCCATAGCACCCCAAGATCAAAGCCCATAAGGCAAGCAAACACTTTACCTAGGACTTTTATTATAGGGGATTTCATTATATGACACACAGATGCCACAATCACCATGCATAAACAAAGGAGAAGATAATGGACAGCTGCTTATCTGGAGCCAGGATCCCCAGTATCATGCATGCACCCAAGTCACTGCACCCCAGGTACTAATATGATTCAATCGAAGTCCATGTGGGTGTTAATGACTTGAGACATGCCTCACTGGACTATATGAAACATGACATTATGGATCTGTCTGAGTGTGTCATAGGTAAGTATGTGCTTTGCAGCATTCTACCTTCATCAAGGGTGATGACACAGTATGAACAAAAATGATTTATTTTAACAACTGGCTCAGTTTATGGTGTCATTCCAGGGGGATTCATTATCTGTCAGTATTGGAGGATATGGTTAGCAGACCACGTTGCTTTTCCAAGGAAGGTCTGCATCTGTTCACCCTGGGCTTTTGTATGTTGACTATAACTGTATCCACCACCTAACAGCCTTTTTAGGCAATGCCAAAATGACAAACCTTCGAACATAGCCAAAAAAAAAACTCAAAGCAACCTTAAGGTGTTTATTTTTCAGTGCTAGAAATGCAACGAGAAACCCCACACCCTACACTCTGGAAAACTGACATCTGTGCCATTACTGAGACTTGGTTTAAAGATTCAGAATGTACTCATGCAGTGCACAGCTACAGTGCCTTACCTTCATTTAGACCAACAGCAGCACAGACAGGGTCTAAAGATGGAAATGTTTCAATCCACAACAGCAACAAATATACCTCTATGTTGGTTAAACAGGATGATGCCCTGGAGTTCATCCACATGCAAGCCATCATAGATAAAGTCCCTAATCATATCCTAGCTAATGGTAGGTCACAATCTATGCCCCAAGAATCTCATAATTTGTACCTAGACCTAATGGAGACACTCACCAACCCACAAAATACCATAATTCATAGGGGATTTTAAATACCCTTCTATAGACTTGGAAACATACAATGCCTCAAATTCACAGGTACATTTCCTGGACTTTCTTAACACAAACACCTTGGGCCATATAGTGCATGCTCCAACCACAAGTTCAAAGATACTGCACCTAGCACTCACCAACATAGGGGAGACATGCAACCCTCCATATCACATCCTCACTGGTGAGTTTGGATCACAAAGCTGTCACCTTCTAAATAAAAATCAACTAAAAAAAAAAAAAAACTGTATCAGTTAGGAATTATTCTAAAGAAAAGTACATCCGACTGAGTGACAATTTGTCAGAATTCAATGCCTCTCAAACCCCAAGATCACAGCAAACTATGCAGAATTGTCCACTGAAACCCTGTACAAGCATGAATGGCTGCATAGAGGCTGCTATACCTACCAGAAGTAAAGCCATAAGAAACACCAAAAGCAAACCATACTGGTGGAATCCTAACCTTAACAGGGTATACAACTAAAGGAAAAATCTCTTGGATAAAGTCAAAAAGAGCTACTTTCATAAAGTCAAGAGCTTACTGATTAAACTAAACAGGAAACTAAGAGAATTAAGTAAGTCTAACAAGGCCAACTATGAGTTCAGCATAGCGTCTCATGCTAAGGACAATCACAAGGCCTTCTTCAGCTATGTCCAGAACCTTAAAGGTAACACACATCAGTCTGCTGTACTGGTGGCAAATGGTACCACCTGTATTGAGCAGAGAGGCATACCGAATCTGGTGGATGACATATTCTGCTCACACTTTACACTCCACTCCCCATTGCTACTCCCTCTGAAATCCTATCTATCATATCCCCTCAAGTAACAGCAAGGGGAAGGTCTCGGTGACACTTGCCAAGGTCAAAAACACTGCTTCAGTGAGCCTCAACAATATTTTGGGTTGCTTCCTTAATAGTTAAAAACATGACCTTTCAGGACCACTTGACGAAATTTTCACCTACAGCCTCAAAACAGGTTAAGTATCAAGTGAATGAACATTTACAACAGTCATCTCTCTTCACAATAGTGGTTCATCAACTGACCCAGGAAACTACAGACCCATCAGTCTGACAATTTTGATATGGAATGGAATTATCATGTAAATGATCAACATGGATATTAGCAACTTACAGACATTGGACACACCCCAGTTTGGCTTTGTCAAAGGAAGGTCTTGTCTACCTAACTTGGTAGACTCCTTTTAGGGGGTCATTAAGACAATAGATGAGGGGAAGATGGTGCATATTGCCTACCTTGACCTAGCTAAGGTGTTTGATGTGCTCTGCCCCAAAGGTATTGTTGACAAACTTACTGAACTATCATAAATCTCTACATAGCTCTCTGAACTGTCAGCTGGCTCACATACAGGACCAATAAAGTCAGGATTGGTGAGACAACCTCCACCAAGTGACTGTTACCAGTGGAGTACCTCAAGGATCCATGCTGGGCTCATTCCTATTTGGCATATATTTCTTGTAAGTCAAAGCTAATGTCAAGGGCCTCTGGCCCACCAAGTTTGCAGATGACTGTAAATTGGGGTCTATCATTGATTCCATCCAAGACACTAACATCCTGCAAGGTAGTCTAACAAAGGTAAATGACTGGTGCCAAAGCCATGGTTTAAAACTCAACACCAAGAAGTGCATTATAATGATCTTTGGAAAAATGTCAATATAAAACAATTACTCCATCGATAAAACACCCCTAAGAGTTCACCTGGTAGTTAGGGAACTGGGAACATATGTAGACATTAATCTAGTCTTCGACCAACACATAGACAAGATAGTAAGAAAGTTATTCTATGTTGCCCAGTTTATAATTAACAATATGGCATCCAGGTCCAAGGAAATTATAGTAGCATTTTACTCAGCCCTTATCAGACCCATCACTGAGTACAATGCCCCCTTCAGTATGTACCTAACCAGACACTGGCAACAGTTGGAATGCCCAAACGAGTTACTCACCAGGAGAGTCCAGGGTATGAACACACTATCCTACACTGTCCTGCACATAGACAGAACATGCTGGTTAGACGAATGTGAGTCTCAAGGGATCCTCGCACTATGGAATTGCCTCTCCATCCAACTGAAGCAGAATTCATCCCTGACCCTATTGAAAGGTAATGTTGACCAATGGATGGGAAATTGTAAATTCACCCTGTCTGGTCCCCATATCTCTGTGATGATATGGGCAAGTGCCAGCATAGCCAGCTGGAGTTTTGTAAAGAATGATATGTCCTTTGAATATCAAACAGATTTATACAAGATGCTTGTGTTACAAATGTATTAGAACTGTATTTCATTTGTATATCAAACTGATTTTGTATATATGATTGTGCTGAAAATGTATTGATGAGCAGCTTTGTTTGTCTTGAAATGTATCAACAGTGCACCCTCCTGAAATGAAGAGAAATGTACATGTATTACTGTAGTTGAATTAAACGTATATGTTTTAATAGAGATGCTGCCACAGTAGAGGTTAACTTTAAGAAAATAAAGGAAATATAAATTAGCTGTTAAACCATTAAAAGTCACCCACAGTGCTGAATAGGACTGGAGACTCTGGGCCTGGGATAGTGCCTTTGTCCATTAGCTCAGTGAAAAGAGGGGAGGTCTCAGGCACTGCCATAAACATTTGGATGTGTATTGTGGCCATCTGTGCTAACTTCCTGTCTCAGCTTCAAAGAGGAATACTGTGAAAACCTAGAGTAAGGTGACCAGAGGAGGTCATTCTGCCAATCCTCTTGGAAATTATTTTTTAGATATTAAAAACAGAAATCTTAGAGTATTGAGTATTCTGTTTGAGAAGCATGAGTCTGTCCATCAATGTTCTTTTCAATATTTCCTGTGATCTGTAATATGTGGTTTACTGTGAATATATGAATTCAGTATTTTCATGTACTTTTATTATTTATTATTAAATATATTTAATACTTTTATTGTGGTTGGTCCTTGTAGAAAGTATCTAACCTTGGAGAATGCTTATATTTACTTGATGATATTGTGTGGGTCACTCCAGAAGGCCTAGCCATCTTGGTGAACTACTACTATTTGTAATAGTATTAATATTACACAGTATAATTGGATACCCTTTGTAACAGCCTTATAGTAACTGATTGGTGTTAGTGCTAACTACCTTATAGTCTGGGCAAAGCTAGTAGAGCAGGTAATCTGTGCCAGCCTTTCCCAGGTGTGTGTGTGTGTATGAAAATTAAATCCTAAAGTGTCTGTGTCAGCTACTTGGGGCAGGGAAATGAAGCACTAGGTTTACAGAGAGAGGTTCCTGGAGGACTTGGCTTGAACACTCGGCTGAGGACCTAACCCTACAGCTGTACCAGTGGGGAGTCTTATTTGGGACTTGAAAGGACAGATATAGAAACATCCAGACCTTGAGCTGAGTGTGTTCCATGTGTGCTCTTAAGGGAAATCGTACTTGTTGCAGAGAGGTCTGCATCTGGAAATACTGAATGCATCCATTTGTATTCCAAGTGATCAACCCTCTTCAGTGTCAGTGGTGAGGATTCAGGCTTCTTGATTACTGGCCCAGCATGGGGATGACACATATTGGTGGCTATCACATATTGTCAGCGGTGGTTGGCATCATATTCTGTAATGGAGAGAGGCAGACAGTAAGTAAAATATTACCTAACATAACCACCCCCACAAACAATTAGACACCTGCAAACTTTCATACCCCTCCTAATAGACACCCAAGGTATATGGGGATACAATTGGGTTGGTTTGCATGGCTAGGCTTATAAGACCTCCGTGATCATTAGCCTAGTATATACCAATGAGTCTATGTGACTCAGAAAGTTGAACAGGGTGCCCTGTAGCTGCATGCAGATGAAGTAGCTTTATATAAATACCCTTGGAATTCATGGCTTGGAATGTGGACATTTTGACCTAGTGGTATAAATACGAGTTTGTGGTGGCATGGTGCAGAAGAGGCCCTCATAATTATACTTAAGGCTCTCACAAGTGTTACTTTCCCATAATAGGCTTAGATGTTGCCACTTTGTGTTGTCTGTGTCATGTGACCTTCTTTAGCACTCTGGTCTGAAATACTGTGGGTCTGATACTTCAGACTAGAGGCATTTCCAGGTCAGCCATGGGCTGCAAAAGTAGAGAAACAGAATACTTGCTGTCATGCACACAACAATATTTGGAATTTTCTGTGTGGTTAGAGAAATTGTAATTAATTGCCAGTAAATATATATTTTCTTGGGAGTGTCTGACAAATCTTTTGCACAGTTTGGCTATCTAGTAGATAGTAGTAGCACTGTTAGTAGGTTTATAAAATACACTTATGTCATACAAGACTGAATCATATTACGAGATCTTTTAATGCTGGGGATGGAGCTTTGTAAATATTTTACAGAATGAAATTTGATAGTATGTGTACAGTATCCAATGCTAGAAGGGATGTACTGTGGAGTTTAGATGGTGTGATATAATGCAGCAATTGAATGAAAATTTAAAACTGTGGTCCTGCAATACTAATTGTACAAGGATAGAAAGAAGAGTGCTAAATTAAACTCTAATTAGTCTAAGACTCAAAGGCAAACACATGGCTTGTGTAATAAGTCAGCAGTATGAGTGCAGAATTTAAGTGGGTAAAAAGGATGCTGTTTCCCACATGTTTTATATCCCCTTGTATTAATGCTACTTGCATTTCTTATTGGAACCATGTGTCAGTAGTCAGAACCAGATACAAAGAAACCTGGGGGGAAGGACTCCCCTTTCTGGGTCTGATTCTATCACGGTCCAGTTATGGACTTAACAAATAGGTTCATGGGTATATATTTGACTAATAACCACCAGGGCCTTTATAAGCCTACCCATGCAATCCAATCCATTTGTGCCCCTATGTATCATGGTTGTTTACTAAACGTTATGCAGGAGGTGCATTATTGTGGGCATCACTGTCTGCCTCTGTCTATCAGAGACATGGTGCCAGACCTGTGGTGAATTTCTGATTTCCCGCAATGCAGTCCTTATTTATGGGTAGTTAGTAATACATATTCAGAATCAAAACTTTTCTAATATTGTGTTAGCATTATCATCATCATCATCCTCATTATCAACCCCCTTTTTCCCATCTTCTACATGGGTTTGGGATGTCATGCCACTTGTCACCATCTCTTCATATTCAGTGCCACTCTCCTACCTTCTTTGATACTCATGCCCAACTGTCACAGGTCTTCTTTCACACAATCCATCCACCTCTTTTCTGGATGCCCTTGTTTCCTCATTTGTTCTTCCTGTCTGTCCCAAATCCTCTTCACCAGATTGTCTTCTGCTTTCCTGCACATGTGCCTGAACCATCGTAATCTGTTCTCATTGACCTTTTCCTTAATTGGAGCTATTTTGGTTTCTATTCTTATGTCCTCGTTTCTTCATCTGTCCCACAGTGTGAATCCTACCACCCATCTCAGACACTTCAGCTCCATCATCTCTAGCTTCCTCAATGTTTCGTATTTACTCCCCAGGTTTCTGTACCATACAGTAGTACTGGTCACACCACTGTTTTGTACACCTTACTTTTCAGCTTTGTTGGCATTCTTCTGTTGTACACTATCCCTGACACTCTGTGCCAGCTGGCTGCAGTCCCCCTAATTCTAGCTTTGACCTCCTCATTCAGCCTCCCCTTTTTCTAAACCAGCCCTCCCAGATATTTGAAGCTGTTAACCTGTTCCACTGTTTTCCTTTCTATCTCAATTTTCAGTTTCTTCTGATTTTCCCCATTTGCTGCCATTACAATTGTCTTCTTTGTACTCAGTTTCATCCCGTGCGCCTTCCATTCCCCTACCGTTTGCTGAAGTTCTTGCCACATTGTCTGCACACTGCAACTTTGTTGACCTGTCCCTTCCGACCTGTTTAATAATGTAGTCCATCACCATTATGGACAGCAGTGGGCTTAGAGCTGAACCCTGATGTATACCTACTCCCACTGGGAACTCCTCTGTTAGTCCAAACACTGTTTGTACTTGAACCATTGGGTTCTTGTACATAGTTTGCACTAATTCTACCAATGTTTCTGGAACTCTAAACCACTGCAGTACTGCCCAAATTAGCTTTCTTGGGACTTTGTCATATGCTTTCTCCAAGTCTAAGCATCCCCAGTTGGTCTCTTTCCTCATTTCTAGCTTTTTCTCATGTATTTGTCTCACTACAAACATTAGGTCGTTTGTGCTGCATACTGATCTGAATCTGAACTACTCATTTCTCATCTTACTTTCTACCATTATGCGTGTTCATTTATCAGTCACCCTCTCCAGAGCTTTTATTCAGTGTGATAGGAGTATAAGACCTCTATACTGCCTACAGCTATGAATGTCCCTTTTGTTCTTGAACACTGGCACTAGTATGCTTATTCTCCAATCATCTGGAATATGTCTTTCACTCCATACTAGTATGAGTACCCTCAGGAGACATTTTCCCCCATCTCACCCAGCATTTTGACCAGATCTGCTGTGACCCCATCGAAGCCTGCTGCTTTCCCTGACTTCATTTTCCTTACTGCTGTTCTTACTTCATCTAGGGTGGGCTCCTCCTCTTCTCTTATGATAGGATGTCTGGGGAAGTACAGCTTCTGTGGGGATTTTCTTCATTCAGAAGATGCTGGAAGTACTTCCTCTTCCATCTGCCTTTGACATCCCGTGGACTGGTGAGCAGGTTGTTGCTGGCATCCCTTATGAAGAGTGTCTGGATATCTCCTTTATCTTTATGTCTTTGCCTTGCAACCTGATAGAGTTGCTTTGTGCCATCCATTGAGTCACTTTCCAAAAGCTGGTAGAGTGCTTCTGATGCCTTGTACTTTGCTACTGCATCTCCTCTCTTAGCCTCTTTGTTAGCTGACCAGTATTCCTTCCTAGCCTGATCTGTCTTTTCCATCTCCCAATTTTTCCTGCACTCCTTCTTCCTATTGATGATCTTCAGGACTTCTGTATAACACCACCAGCTTCTTTTATGTACATTATTTCCATACTTAGCTTGGCCACATATCTGTTCTGTAGTAGTCCTTAGACATGTTGTTTTGAGGCACTGGCATTCATCTTCAGCTCCACCTATTTCCTCTTCTTCTTGAGGCACTGGACCCCCAAGTAATTCCTTGAACTGTTGTGCTTTTTCTCCAGTCAGCTTCCAAGTCATCAGCCTGGTCTCTGTTGACCTTAGAGTCTTCTCTGACCACTTCTTGCAGCTAATTGTGGCAACCAGTGACTTATGCTGTGGGCTGACTGCTCTGATATGTGCATTCAGGCCACCCATTATCAACACCAATTCCTGTTGTCCTGCTTTATCTAGTAGCTCCTACAACTGCTGTCTGAATGTTTTCTTTTCCTCACTATCACAGCCCTGCTCTGGGACATATGCTGAGATTATGAACCTACCCTATCATTACACTGGAGTCTTATTGCAATGAGTATGTCACAACTTCTGATGATAACCCTTGCAGTCTTCTTAAGCCTCTCCCTCACCACAATTCCCACACCTTTTCTAGCCTGTTCTCCTCCTCAGTAGTAGACTCTGGATCCCAAGCCAAGTGGCTTTGCTGCACTGCCCTCCCACCTTATCTCCTGGCTAAACAGGATGTCCAGACTCCTCCTTACCATCATTTCATCCACTTCCAAACCTCGTCCTTGTCAGTGAACCTACATTGAATGTGACAATTTTTAGTTCATGTTTGGCAGGTTGATTGGTTTTATGTCCAGCTTTCACTCAACAGAGCTATCCCAGATAACCCAAGCTGGATAACCGGACACCAAACAGCCAGTAATTAATAACCCAGGACTGTTGGCTTTATAGTGGGCACACACTGACCAACAGGGGCACATACAACCCACCCACCATTAGCATGGGTCCCTGGTGTAGGTTGGACTAGACCAGATCTTTGATCCACTTATCACTGGCAAATACCCATGGCCATTTTTGGCGACATTACTCAACATAACCAGACCATAAAAATCAACTGCCAATCATTAGTAGACCGGAGTTCCGCTGTGGCGACCCCTAACCAGGAAAAGCCGAAAGAAAAACAACAACAACTCAACATGACCAGATATAATATAGTGTGAGCAAATCATTGTAATATTGTTCTTTTCCTTAGGTTAAACCTGTATTAGCTCATTGAAAGTAGGTATAGAAGTGAAGCAGAAAGGCTTTACAAGACTTCGATAAATACTGGAGCTGGTGGCTGCTTGAAGACGGTGTACCTTCTCAGGGAAGCCCTTTACATTTGAATCCCCTCAATGATCCAGTCTAGACTTGTTTTTCTTTCTTACCCACTGGTTCATCTCCTGAGACAGATGGATATTTGTGACAGATTAATATCCGACCATTTCCTGGTCTCATCTGAAATGCTGTTTCTGGTTGCTGTGGATGAGGACTCCACCTGGAGGTTGTGTCACACTATTAAATAATATTATCATGGTCCTCAAGAAAGAGTAGACTGGCACACCATCTGCATTAATCAAGTTGGAAGGAAAGCTCTCCAGCATCCGCTAGCAAGTTCTTAAGGTATGAATAAAAAGTGAATGTCAGTGCTTGGCACCTAAAACCCATCCATCCAGCCAACCTCCCACAAAACATCCTAAAACATGAAGTGTATAAAATAAGACTGCCAACCATCTTAACATTACTTTTTCTGTTCATTCATTGGTTACCTGGGGAATTCCATTAGGAATATGTGTCTTTTTCCAGGGACAACCTGGGAGCGCTGTCTAATTAAGTGACTTGCTCAGAGTCGCACTGCTATGAATGGAGACTTAGAGAATCAAACATGTGTCTAGAGGATGAAGATCATTAGACGTTCATAGCCTTAACCAGGCTACTGAAAAATTAGTAATCTCTCCATTTCAATCTGCTCAGGACAGCAACTTAGACCTTGAAAGTGTTTGATCCTTATCACATTTTGAAAATCCCAAAGATGCTAGTTTAGATTTCCATGATTCAGAAGCATCCAAGAGGAAGTCCCTTTTCTTTTTAATCACATGAAACTTCACAAGCCCAATTAGTCAAGCTATACCTAATATATATCCCAGAGCATTTACAAGACTGTCAATAAATGAAGTGCTATCCAGTCGTATCCAGTTTTTAACAGGCATGCACCAAGGATATCAGGGATCTCCCTAGCTGGTTTATAGTTTGTATATGCATAGATATAGTTCTATATAATCTTGTTTAATATATATTTAAGTCCTAAAGCAGAACTCCCATTATTTGAAAGTTATATACTTGAAAATTGTTTAAAAATGCCTAACTGTATTTTGGAATTCTTGTATTAATTTGAATATTATAATTATTGTTTGCCTGACACAATAAAACAATAAGAGCACACATAGTGAAGTCAGTTCTGTGACACAGAGGGAAGGAGCCCTGCTTATGATCCAGGTAACTCAGGTTTGATTAGCTGCCTTGACACTAGAGGAGCTAATGAGGTAAGAGAAAGGAATGAAGGGGCTATGCAGGAGCTGATGACGGAACAAAGAGGAATGATGGGGTTTTGCTTCCTTTCCTCTCTAAGTGGGATGAGACGTGGGTTGCAAACCAGGGAGTGCAGCGTTGATGACGTGAACTAGAGAACATGGCAAAGTGCATGCCAGGCCAACAAGGGGGGGTGGCAGGACTGGGGAGGTGAAGTGTGGCTATATAGTTTCCCAGTCTGAATCTCTGGAGGGTGGGAGCTCAAATCAGGAGACTCACCACAGAGACGGGGATGTTCATTTATCAGGTCTAGCCACCTTAAACAGAGCTTGGAACTGGTTCAGGAGAGGTAGGGATTAAATTCACAGTCCCAAGCCTAACGGTCTGTCCCTAGTTCACCAACTCTCCCCTCTGGTGGCTAAAAGGAAACAAATGGACCAACTGGGTGACTAGGGAGAAGACCTGATGGTTGGTACAGGGTGGAAAAAGGTATAAAAAAAAAACACCCAGGAAGTATATTTACATGTAAGCTGCATCTCCTTGCACCCTCCTGATATGAAGGGGTTCATCCCCACCCTCTCCCACCATTATATATACCAAGTCCATGGTCACATTGCCATTAGGCAGTTTGCAACTTCCTAAACTGTGCTATTTAAACATAGTAAACAAAAATTGCTTTTGAGTGGTAAGTGTGGAAAATAACTAAAACACATACTGGTGACCTGGAGGTGATAAAGTTTAATGCTTTATCACTTTCATCTTTATCTTATCACAAAACTTCCTCAAAATAAATGTATAATATCATTTTCACAGATTGTTACTAGGCTAATGACCCAAGGGGCCTTTCTAAACCTAGACAAGTTTTCCTGGAAGAATAATGTCCTATATCTGAAAAGGACATTGAGAGCCAGGCCTCTATAAGCTACCTCTGTCCATAAGTTACATTGGTGAAAGGCCTGGTGTAAATTTCCTATTCCTTATTCACTGGTCAAGGTTGTACTTAAACTAGGCAATAGACAAACTCAGCTTCACATGGATGGGAACCTGTACCATAGGAGGGGCAGTCTCTGGGACACATAATTGTCTCTCCAGCATGTTCTGTTTAGGTCTCAGACAAAATTCAGGTCCCTAGACCTTGTATTTCTGGTACTCTTTGACTTACAAATATGTAGGAGATTCATAAGTGTGGGGTTTGTGGATGCCTTGTAAGCTAGGCATAGATCACCCCTCAGCAATCTATAGGAGACTGAGCAGAGGAAAAGGGCTTTAAGGCACCCTGTATAAGGCAAGTTTGTTACCCTTAGTTGCTGCATATGCCTGTTCAGGTACCTAACAAAGGGAGCATTGTACTCTATGACTGGTCTGATAAGGGCAGAGTACAGTGGGATAATGACCTTTTTGGAACTAAATGTCATGCCCTTACTTATAAGTTGCGCACCATAAAACGATTTCCTCACCACTGTGGCCACATGGTGGTCTAAGGTAAGGCTAAGGTCTACGTGTACCCAGATCCCTGACCACTGGGTTGACTCTTAGGAGTATATTTTCAATGTGGTAATTAGCCAAGATAGTTGATTTTCCAAAGGGTACAATTATGCAGTTCTTAGCAATGAGTTTAAGACCATGGCTTTGGCACCATTTGTTAGTCAGAGAGAGACCTTTTAGAAGAATGCTACTGTCTGTAGGGCAGTCAATGATAACCTCAGCTTGCAATCATCTGCAAACTTAATCAGCTATAAACCTTCAGCATTTGGTTCCATTTCAAAGAAATAGATGCCAAAAAGGATTGGGCCCAGTACAGAGCCCTGGGGCACTCCTCTAGTGACTGCCTCTTGGTGGAGGTGGCCTCACCTATTTTGACCTCCTGGGTCCTATCGGTGAGCCAGTTGGTTATCCAGTGGGTGATAAAATGGCTTATACCTAAATTAGTGAGTGTGCCTATAATGCCTGAGTTGGGTATTGCATCAAAAACCTTGGCCAGGTCGAGGTAAGCTGTACGCACAGTCTTACCTTCATCCAGTGCTTTGGTGACCCTCTCAGAAAAGTCCACCAGATTTAATAGGCATGATCTTCCTTTAACAAAGCCGAACTGTGATGGGTCCAGAGATTGCAGGTTACCTATGTTCTCATTTATCATGTCCATGATGAATCTTTTCATGGCCTTATATATGAGGCTGGTAAGAATTATGGGCCTGTAGTTACCTGGATCAGTGGTTGGACCTCCTTTGTGCAGGGGAATGGCTGTAGCCATCTTCCATTCCTTGGGCACAAAACTTGTATGAAGGCTCCAGTTGAAAAGTGATTCAAGTGGACCACAGAGGTCATGTTTCATGCTATCTATTAAACAAAACAGGATGTTATCTGGGCTCATTGATGCAATGTTGTTGGCCTTGGAAAGTACATTGCTGACCTGTTCCCTGGTAATGGTTGGGAGGATTGTGGTATGTAGCATTTACTTTGGAGTATCAGGAGGGAAGTGGGGAGAGAAATTTGAGCTGAACCTGTCAGCCAAAAGGTTGGCAATGGCCTCATATTCAGTGTGTTTCAACATTTAAATAAGTGTTGGATGACTTCCAAGATGGCTGGACAAGAGGGTTTTGGAAATCTACTGGAAAAAATTAGCAAAGGAACCAAAGTACTGTGAGCAAATAATAACAGAGGGAAATGAAATAGAGTGGTATGAAGCTAAGCAGAAGTTTGAACTGCAGGTTAGAGACTGCCTTCCCTAACAGGGATTAATATCAGAGTACAGGCAAAGAAAAAGGGATAAAGGGGTGCTAATTGAAAGACTAGCTCTGGTAGAGTTTTTAGATAAGTCTAGATCAGAAGCAGCTGTTGTGCTGGACCACAGGAACTGAATTGTTCTGACAAAGTAAGGACCTGCTAGGTTTATTGCTACTGGCTTCCAAAAAAACAGATACCAGAAAATAGAAATCAACATGTAAACCTACTATAAATGAAATACTGATTACCATAAAAGAGACAAAAGAAATGGAGGTGAAATAATTAGAAAAGGGAAGGAGCAAATTACATAGAAATAAAAGGAATTTGTGGGAAATATACACGCAGAATAATGTTCAGGAAGAGTGAGGTTTAAGGGGTGGCAAGAAATGAGCAATTGATGTAATACTGGGGTGAATGATCATTTTTAAACAGAAGCCATACATGCATACTGCATGAAAACAAAGAGAAATATTACTATTCTTTTTATTGTACTTTTGTCTATGTTATTTCAATTTTGATTTAATAATTATGTTAAAATTTTAAATAAGTGTTCTTCCTAGATCACATGTTAAAATCCATCATTCAGTTGGCAATTATGTGAAATAAAGCCATAAAAAAACTAAAGTAATCAAACTGCTGTTAATAGAAAAAAATCATGTGAAATAAAAACAAACATGAAGTGTGTATAAAATAAACTGTGCTGAGCCATACAAGTAAAATCAATATAAATCCAATCTTGATTATCTTTTGGGCTTAAAAACAAATAAAATAGCTAGGGTAGTATATAACCAATTCTGTTTAAAATGTTTAGCAATGAGCATGCATTTAAAATTGATATATACATTTAAAGTGACAGGATGATCATCTTGTAGTGAGATGTCACCGAAGATCTTGGATCTCCAAAATGTTGTTACAGTCACCTCCTATAAGGTACTATGTGATCAGCCTCAACAAATGTATTGCTTAAATAAGTAAATGATACTATGTTTAAATAAGCAATAATGCCTGCCATTAATTATAATAGACTAACAGTGATTGTAAAGTCTTTATTATTTTCTGGGTGTCTTTCCCACATAGTAAGTGTCAGGGACTGGGGGACCTGGGAACCTATGTTCTCACTGTGGGCATGCCCCTCTGGGTAAGCCAATCCAGGTCCCACAATTCAGTGCTGTCATACTTTCCTGTAGCCCTACTATAAGCAATGCCTAGCAGTGCCTATTCCCATGGTTATGGATGCAAACATTCTACTGGAATGCCACATGAGGGGGTATAGAAGAATTACTGTACATGCTCCAAATGTGGTACACTTTTCTTTGGACAGGCTGCCTCCAGTCCTGAAACTGTG
Source organism: Protopterus annectens (assembly GCF_019279795.1). NCBI lineage: Eukaryota > Metazoa > Chordata > Ceratodontiformes > Protopteridae > Protopterus > Protopterus annectens. The sequence continues at coordinate 107,098,371 of NC_056739.1, forward strand.
GGACCACATGGTGCCCCCAGCCAGCTTTCTATCCATGGAAACTCCATCCCATCACTGAAGGATGTGATCCCTGCATCCTCCCAACCTCCTAGCCATGTGTCTCCACCATTCATGATTGTTCCAGCTATGCTAGCATTGCTGTCACCTGTCTATGTGCCCCACCACACCCATGTAAATGATAATGACTGTGTTCTGTTCATTGTCCTGGCCTATGGCAATGTCTGATGGACAGAGCGGCCAGTCAGATCACTGTAATGCATAGCTTAGTTGTGTTACTACATGAATCATTTTATTCTGTGTTGTCTTGTCACAGCCCACAGTTGCAGACTAGATGCTGTCTCTGTGCCACTGCCACAATGCTGCACCCAATTCTTCCTTGCCTGTGGTCCCACCTAAGACAGTTTCTTTGACGACAATTCACGTGGCCCTCCTCCACTGCTGCCACAAGTATGTTAGGTGTCACCATGTTGTAACTGCTTTCATAGCACCATGTTATGTAGCACTGTGCAGGCCACAAATATCTTGCTGCATGTCTCCTCAGCATACTACAGTGTACCACTAGATGTGTCCAGGCAGTAGAAGCAGGCCTTCAGCAATCCAAGCACATGTTTAAGGATGTTTCATATCTGTGACAGCACAGGGTTATATGCCATCTTAGCCATAGCCTTGGGGCTGCGGATAGCAGGGATCATCAGTCATGGTTGCAAGGCATATCCAGTACCATCTACAACACTAAACAGCGAACATCATTATGGGAGATCTGCTACCTATGTTCATGGGATCAGACTATCAGGGTCTCCATGGGCAGCAGTGTGTGCACCTACCAACTTGGTGACCCTGTGGAAAGTCACCCTGCAAAAAACAGCTAGTATAAGTCACATGTGTAACAGATGTGGGAATCATGGGAACTGCCTGGATGATTAAACTCCTGCTCACTGCAGATTATTTAGCAGTTGATGGACTGTAAGCCCTTCTGATGATAATACCAGATGCCATGTTGAGCAGGTAGGGCCTTGATAGAAATTTGGATGTATTTGATGGCATCTAAGACCATAGGGAAACAGGCTAACTTGTAGAATGCCTGCATAGTGATGATTCTTTCCTCTGTGTCCATGGAAACCAAATATGCACCATCACATACTACAGCATCATGTCCAGGAACTGGTGTAGGAGTCAAGTGGTTGATGATTGTGGCACTCCTAATGTGTACCCTCTCAGAGGCTGAAAGGTCTCCATAGCTAGGATAGGTAATGCTACATGAACATTCATGACCACTGGGACAGACAGTCCACACATCCTCCCTCAACTCCATGCGAGGATGGTAAAAGTCTATTAATTCTCGTATTGTGTCTCTTTTGCAGAGATACTAGTATACCAGCTGCTGGTGGACTCTTCTGTGACACTGGCTCCCAAAGCAGACCACTAATACATGCTGACAAGTTACAGACGATGCTTCACCTAGCATCTCAGCATGAACCATACCACTGTTTACTGAAAAATGATGGTGGTCAGAATAGCTGACTACAATGTCTCAGTGCTCTAATTTTATAAGTTTGTGAATTGCAATATCATATTTGATGTCACCATCTGCAAACCCAATGTCTCTCGTTAGCATGTTGATGCTCATTTGCATATCATTATGTAGTCATTTGTATGCGATGCATCACTTGCTATTTTTCTGCTGAGATCACGTTGCATGGACGTCTGAATCAGCCCTTCCCTGTGTATCAGTGTTTATGCACTGCGCTGTTGTTTTCTGAATGTCCCCTATTACATTACCTAGCAGACACTTGGTAACTAGAAATTAAAATCTAATCAGGCTATATCAAATCATGAGATAAGTATAAAGCAGATAAGTTTTTTCTTACATTTTTATATTAGATCCTGCTCTGTGAGTCCACATGGATTTTCCTCAAGCAGCTCCAGTTTTCTTGGTCCTCCCAAAGGCAGGTAAGTAGGCTAACAGAACTTCCAACTTTCTGTAGGTGTACATGTAATGGAAATGACTTTTGCACTTTGTGACAGAACAGCATCCCAACATCCTGTCCAGAATGATCTACAAAGCTTTGCACCCATTAGCTGCTGAGTAAGGCTCCTACATCCCCATGACTCTGTAAAGGATAAAGTGGTTTATCAGAAAATGAATGGATACTTAATTAAACCAATGCCCAAAAACACATAAATTACTGGGGACTTCTAGCTGAAGACAGAGAACATTAAAGAAGCACCTAGTTAAACAAGCTTCATGTCAGTGTCTTCCATCTCATCACATCAGTTACATTTCATTACATTTCCGTTTTCTATTCATTCCTTTGCTTCCACTTATTCATCACTGCAGTTCTGCTGAAATCTATACTCACTCCTTTATCTCTTCTCTCTTTTTTTCCTACTTTTTTTTCCTACTAGGTTAATTAAATTAGTTTGAAACAATACACTTGAACCGAATCCAAAGTGACAACATATGTATTACTTGCTACTGTACACAGTTTGCTTATAACTTGGGGGGTTGGCATAATGGTTAAGGTGTTTACCTTACAAACACTAGGTGCAGGGTTTGATTTTCACATGGGGTAACTGGCTAGGCTTGAAATGGCCTTTCCGTTTATCATGTATAAAATTTTAAAATTCTAAAGTTTGTATAGATATGGATCTCTGTATTAGACTTAACGTAGCTTTATCTGTTCTTTACATTGTGATATACTCACCCAGGCTCTCCCAGTAAATGGTCCACTGAGATCAGTGCATTGCCCTGGTAAAAACTGTAAAATAAGACAAAAATGAAAACAAAAACATCCTGTTTAGTGTTCTGCCAGTGATAAAGTGAATAGATTGCTAAAAACAGGTGTTGGTTGTGTTTTTGACTTTGAGTTAATTATTTAAAAAGTACAGTCTGGGTGGAAAAAAGATCTGCATGACTTGCTGAAGTAAAATAATAATAATAAAAAAGAAAAAAAAAGGCAAATGACTTCAAGCCGTTCTCTGGAGAAATGCAACTTGCACTCTTTAGACTCCTGACTAGCTTGTTTTTTCAACCTCATGACTGAAGAATCAAGGAGAAAACTATAAAATAATAGTGGACAAATGAATGAAATAGGGGACAGCTATTGCCTTTACACACTTATAAACTTCCAAGAATAACAGTTTTTGCATTAGCAGGCTTTTTCTGGAGGCTATTAAGTCTGAAACTAAAATGTCTATAATTATTTAGTGACACAATCATCAATGATTTGCTAGAAATACACAAACCTTACAATGAAAAGACAAAAACATGAGGCAAAAAATCATGGACATTCTGTGATATCGGTGATATTTGAGACCATCTATGCCAGCCACGTATACACACACACACACACACACACACACACACACACACACACACACACACACACACACACACACACACAAAATCATCAACTAGTCAGTTGTATGACTGACTGTACAATTTACTGCTTAACTGTGATCAAATGAATGAATACATAACTGTCACACTGGACTTTATATTCCCAGCTCACTACTATTGGTAAAACAGTGTGCAGTCCACTGCACACACCCCCCTCCAAAATATCTCTCAGCACCTTACTCAAGAATCAAGGCAACAGCTAAAACTTATGAACAAAGGATCAAAATCAGGGCCAGCTATTGCCTTTATATACTTAGAAAGTTGCTAGATTAACAGGTTTTGCATTAGTATGCTTGTTCTGAATGCTATTATGTCTGAAACTCAAAATATCTGCCATTATTTAGTGCGGACTGCAGTCCTCATTGATTTGCCAGAAAACCACACATTTTACAAGAAAATCAAAAAATACAAGGAAAATAGAGGACAGTTAAGAGTTTCTGTGTCCCCCAACAAATATATACATATATATATATATATATATATATATATATATATATATATATATATATAAAATATACATATATATGTGAGTGTGTATGTGTACACACACACACACACACACACACACACACACACACACACACACACACACACACACACAAACACACACAAAGTAAATTAATTGCCTTCCTACATGCTGTAGATAGTAGGTGTAGTGCTTGCTAATAAAATATCATACTTAAAAAAACTTGCTTCCCCTCTCATGCCTCTACAACTCTACATTAACTCCTCCTTTCACTTTCAGTCTCAGGCTGTCACTGTCATCCAAGGCAGACCGATACTTGTGAGATGCATGTTAAGCAACATTTCTGATGTTCACAAAACTGCAAGAAGAGCTGTAATAAGGTGCAACTGCATGTGGATTTGTGGAGTAAATGTAATGCCAGGCTGTTTTGGAAAAAAATAACAGCCTGATGAGGAGAGTAAACCATTCTTTTTTTGTGTACTTGTGTATGTGTTTTGTATTTCCCTGGAACTCCATGCACCAGAAACAGAACATAAAGCTGGAAATTCGACTATTATTTTTATGACTTTAATATCATTTCTTATTTTTTTTAACTGAGAGGGGCAGCAGCCCACCAGCCAGTAGCAAAGCCTCCCCTATCTTTAGACAAAAATATATTCTAGGCAATTAACAGATGACAAACCAAGCTGAAAACAGAAGTGAGCCAGGTCTGTAGCACAGAGGGAAAAAGCCCTGATTATGTTGCAGGTGACCAGAGTTCTCTAGTGGCTTAGGTGCTTTTAGGAGCTGGCAGAAAAGACTGGGAGAGAGAAGCTACTGCCAGCTCACCTGTTCATAGAGGGAGGGAGGTGGCTGTGGCTTGTCACATTGGTGACACCTTGTGAAAGCTGGGATCTCAGAGCTAGCCAAGCTCACACTACTATAGTCCATTTGTACTTTGTAGCTGACAGAAAACTAGCATGAGGAGGGACAGTTCTCCTTGTGAGGTAGCAACTGTGAGCTCAAAGTAGCTACTGAGAGGACGGAATAGGCTGACTCCCCTCCCCCCAGGATCATCATGCTGTCTTGCTCCTTATCACCCAGTTGTCAATGGGGAATGGAGGGCTGTTAGTGTTCCTGTGCAGAAATGAAGGAGTTGTAGAAGACCTGCTTAATCCAGGAACACCATCTCACATCCTTAGCCTAGTAATCTCTTATGAACCTATGAACGTTCTCCAGGAATGAAAGGGCCAAAAGGGTGAAGGTAGAGGAGACATCAGACAAGGTTCTATGATGAGCAATAAAACATTAAAAACAGAATTTCTGGGGAGGGCTATTTTTCACATTCCAGCTGATCACTGGCTGCCACTGGTGCCTGTCCACATCCATAGGGTTTACCAGGCACTCTTGCATGCCTCTGGACTTTCTCCAACCCATGTTTGGGGCAAGGGAAGAGATTGAGGCATCTAGTAAAGGGTCATACTGCTGCCATTTTCCCCCTTATTCCTTAGCTGCCCATTTTTCTCTGTGCTATACTCCCTTATTGGCAAACATGCAATGGAGACATGCGATATATCGTCCCTCTTCCACTGGGACTCAACATGCAGTGGAGACATGCAATGTATTGTCCCTCTTCCACTGCGACTCAACATGCAATGGAGACATGCGATGTATCGTCCCTTTTCCACTGTGACTCAACATGCAATGGAGACATGCAATGTATCATCCCTCTTCCACTGCGACTCAACATGCAATGGAGACATGCAATGTATCATCTCTCTTCCACTGCGACTCAACATGCAATGGAGACATGCAATGTATCATCCCTCTTCCACTGCAACTCAACCAAAGTCCTGCACCTATTCCCATTTTAAGTCACCCCCCCCTTACACATCCCTTGGGATCTAATGCTAGGAGTGGGCAGGTGCATGCCCCCCAAAAGGATAGGCATGTCATTCCTTCCTCTACTGTACCTCAGATGTCTGAGCCAGTAATCAAACCCAGGTTACCTGGGACATAGTTAGGGCTTTATGCCTCCACATTACAGTGCTGCGAGAAATCAGAATTTTATTACAATCATAGGTTCATAGGTAGGTACTAGGCTATCAGCCCAAGGGCCTAAGTAAGCCTAGCCAACAAGGTTCCCTGGCTCACACCACCCAAGAAAGTTATTTTCCTGTGCCCCTGTTGAGCAGAGCCACAGAAGTGATCCCTGGGGTGTATTTCCTATTTCCCATCCACTCATCAAGATTAGGTCCCTAGAGTGTGTAGCTCAGAGGGATTGGGATTTCTTTAGGTGTACCTTGTCCAACAGCTCTGGGTTTGACATAGCTTTATATGTTAGGCAGAGATCACCTCAGAGTAGGCGATATGTTATGGAGCAAAGCTGTAGTTTTTTTGAGATGGTCAGTGTAGAGCATCTGTTTGAGGCCAGCAATTCTCTTTGTGAGGTACTTCTGTGGCCTTTCCAGCTGCTGCAGATGTCTTGTGAGGTACATTCCAAAAGGGGCGTTGTACCCTATAATGGGTCGAATGAGTGTCGAGTACAGGGGAACAATTACCTCTTTTTTTCTGGATGAGAACCCTTTTGTGATGAGGTGTGCCATGTAGAAGGATTTTCTGACTACTGTGGCAATGAGATTATCAAAGGAGAGACTACTGTCCACCTGGGTCCCAAGGTCTCTTATCACACATTCGACGTTAAGTAGACTGCCGCCTATGTGGTAGTTCATGGGTACAGAGTTTTTACCAAAGGGGATGACAATGCACTTTTTGTCATTGAGCTCGAGGCCATGGCTCTGACACCAAGCATCTGTCAGAGTGAGGCCCTTTTGTAGGATGTCCACATCATTTGGGGACTCAGCTATGGCTCCTAGTTTGCAGTCATCTGTAAACTTCATTAGCCAAAGGCCTTCTTTGTTAGCCTGTACTTCAGAGAAGTAGATAACAAACAGGAGAGGTCCCAGGACTGAACCCTGTGGTACTCCACTTGTTACTGGTTTGAAGTCAGATTTGGAGTCTGCAACTTTTACAGTGTGGGTTCTGTCAGTGAGCCAGTTGGCAACCCATCTTGTGACATTGGGATTTATACCTAGTTTAGTGAGTTTAGCTATAATTCCAGAATGGGAGATGGTGGCGAAAGCCTTGGCGAGGTCAAGATAGGCTGCGTGAACCACCTTACCCTCATCTACGGCTTAGGTGACCGCCTCAAAGAAGTCGATTAGGTTCAGAAGGCATGATCTGCATGATCTGCCTTTCACAAATCTGAACTGGGTGGTGTCCAGAGTTTGGAGGTTACCCAATGTCTTTGTTTATGAGTTCCATGATGATATGTTCCATGGCCTTACAGTCCAGGCTCGTCAGGCTAATAGGGCAATAGTTCCTGGGATCAGTGGTGGTTCCCTCTTTGTAGAGTGGGTAACTGTTACTGTGTGCCATTCAGTGGGCACAAAGCCTGATGTGAGACTATGACTGAACATGGTGCTTAGGTGGGGAGCCAGCTCGTTCTGATGTTCATGTAAAATGCAGCCTGGGATGTTGTCCGGTCCCTTGGATGTGTTTTTGGCTTTAGAGAGTGCAGCTTTTACCTGCATAGTTGTGATTACAGGGACTCTGCATTATTTCTGTATAGATATGGACCCTTTAGGGGGTGAGAGGGGGGTAAAGTTAGCACTGAACCTATCTGCCAGGATGTTGGCAATATCAGTTGGTTCTGTAATTTTCATGCTGTTGTGCTGTAACACGGAGAAGATCTGGTTGTTGCCACTGAGATTCTTGACATAGCTATAGAATGCTTTCTGGTTGTCCCTAGAATCAGTGGCAATTTTGTTTTCGTAGCTAGCTTTGGAGGATCTTATAATGGATCTCAGCTTCTTACTGAGGCTGACCAGGGAACTCCTCCACTCATGGGATTTTACTCTCTTTTGCAACAGTTTCTTCCTTCTGTTGTAGACTTTGTTTATGGCAAGAGACCACCAGATTTGCTTCCTTTTTTTGGAGGATAGCATTGTGGTTCTGTTTGGGATAGCATGATCCATGCACTCGTGTAAGTGCTTATATAGTTCATCTGTGTAGGATTCAGCAGTCGTAACTGCATTGTCCATCTGCATAGGTGTCGTGAAGTTTGCCACTTCTGTCTTAAGTAGCATGAAGTTGGCTTTGGAGAAATTTTTTACCATGGTTTCCTTAATGGGGGGGTGGAGGCGGGATGTGGATATCTAGGGTGATTAGCTTATGGTCGGATCTGACCAACAAGGAGTTGACTTCAGGTGTGGAACACCGGTCACTCATGTTGGTAATGACTAGGCCTAGGATATTGTTGCCCCTGGTGGGGGTGTGGATAAGTTGATCCAAGGCATTGGAATTTATGAATTCCAGAAAGTGTTGAGCGAAGGTGTTGGTACATGAGTAGTTTTTCCAGTTAATGGTGGGGTAGTTGAAATTGCCCATTATTAGGGTGTTTGGTTGAACCCTAATATTTTCCAGTATATCAAGAAAAGAGGAATGGGAATCCTGGGGCATGGTGGGGGATCTGTAGCAAGCTACAATTTGGATTGCAGTTTTGCCCAGAGTTAGTTGCACTTGGATAACCTCAAATGCATTATGCTGAGCAACTAGCCTGGAGGTGTGGATATCCTTAATGAATATGGACACACCTCCGCCTTTGGTGTTCCAGTCCAGGTTAGGTGGCTGAAAAGTGTGGTATGAGTTATAACCTGGTAATGCAGGGGTGCTCTCTGGAGCCTTGAACCAGGTCTCAGTCACTGCACAGATATCGATGTTCTCCATTTTAAGGAGTGCCTCAAGGGAGTGCATTTTGAGATTTAGACTTCTAGCATTGAGTAGCATTACCCTCAGTTTTTTGTTTGCCTGTTCCTGTTACGGTGGTGAATTTGTCATTTGAACCTTGCATAAAAAAGGGACTATAGGGGCAGCAAGAGCCTTAGACAGTATCCAGAATCCCAGAGGTGACAGGTGCAGGCCATCTCTGGCAAAGCATTGTGGTCTGTTGACCATGTTGTCCCAGGCAGACAGATATTGGATCCCCTTAGAATGGCACCAGAAGCTTAGCCAATTGTTAAAGTCAATCATTTTGTCCTTGTACTGCTGTATCATTCTGGGTGATGGCAGGATGCTACTCAGGGCTAGGGTCATACCTGCCTAGGCTACAATCTACAAAAAGAAAGTCAAATGAACACTGTGCTTTTGATGTACAAAAGTAATCAAATGAAGTCTTAACACACTGATATTTAACAGAAAAGAAAATCAGAAAAACAATAATAAAGTGAACATAATTTAATAAACTGGAAAATTATCAAAGGTTCTTTGAGCAGGTACATGTATATTACTTTTGTGTATGTTACTTTATAAAGGAGGGTCTAAACAGACATTAATTCATTATTTTTCAATAGTTTGAGGTAAGGCATTTGAAGCTGCTGGAGCAATTTTTGAGAAGTCTCTTTCCCTGATTACTAAAGCAAAAGGTGGCTTGCATGGGAGAGGATATCACTGAGCCTATGGAGCACATGATGAAAAATTTATGCTATTTTTTTTTTCTTAAAGGTGGACAATAAGAGTCATTACTAAGGTAAATAGTCAATGCATTTAGTAATAGCAATCTTGATGTTGGTGCTCTGAAAGGCAAATGAAGTGCACAGTTTTGTTTTCAGCTTTCTGTATCACTGTTGAGTGTTAAGTTGGTGGTGCATTTATCGCAAAAAGTAGAAGTGCATGTCCAAACTTATCTATTCATACATTAATCCCTACAGCCTTTCTAGCTTCCTTGGTTAGCAAGTGTGAGAGCCCGATGCTTGAGTTTATTCAGGACTTTATAAACTTTCGTGTGTGTGTGTGTGTGTGTGTGTGTGTGTGTGTACACATGTAAAGATAATTATTAATGAATCATAATGCCTAGATAATCTTGTTTAGAAATTACTGAGATAATTACCCCTTCGGTCAGTAATTTGTGGAGTTCATATAGTTGTTAATCTTTGGAGAGGGGGCAAGAAGCATCATTATTGCTTTATAATGGTAGGTTTGCTAAAAAAAACAATTCACAATCATTCTGTAAGCACTAAAAAAATTAAATATGATTTAGTTATTACTATATCATATGTACAAACAATAATGTCAATGTTTAGAGCATATATAATACAGTTAATATACAATGACAACTGGAATGGTCCAAGATCAGATTTCTGTGGGACTTCTATTCCAAGTACCCTATCTCCTGAGCAAATATTACTGACTATAATTCAGAATGCACTTTTATGAATACAGTTTATAAACAAATGTATTACACAATCAAAATATATGTAGAAAGAGTCACTGAATGAATAAATCAAGATCTAACTTTTTAAAATCCATGACAATTGCACTTACTGTTACTCCTGTCTCCCTGTTACAAAAATATGCTTAATTAAATATTAAATTGCAATAATAGCAATATATTTGGATAGAAGCCAAATTGTCTGCCTATGAGGATATTATGTTTGCTAACATAGTCTAATATTTTTTTTCATAAATGGTTTTCTCCAACAACTTAGCAAGAAGACAAATGTGTGCTGTACTGTGGTAACTTTTTTCAGAGGATAATTATTATAGGCAAAGGTCTAATTAAATCATGTTTAAAGGTGTGAGGTAGATATCTGGAGGTAAGGATGAGTGAAATTAAACTTGCAAGACACAGGTTTATATAGTAATTAATGTCCTTAGTATCACAAGATTAAGGATGATGTTGCAATTCAGGTTTTCTAAAACCAGCTGTATGCTTTTGTGGACATACTGCTTTACAGTAGAAAGGTGGGCAAGAAACCAATATTTGCTGTGGGATATCTGGTATTGGAGAATAGAAATATTGTAAGGCTGGAGAGGGAAGGGGAGAAAAGATCAGATGTGTAATAGCATTAATCATTTGAATATGTAACATGGAACTGTAACAAGATTTGGAAACGATCTTGATGAACTTAGCGATTTAATAGAATTCCAGAAGGATATGGAGATATCTAGAGTGGCACTTTAAAACTTTGTAAGATAAGTGGCTCTTGCAGTATTTGTTTAAATTCTAGTATTAAGTTGTTGCTCAGCATTGGATTTAGTTTTCTTTCAGTGTCAGCCTGTTTTCACTCTTTCCAAACTCTATCTTTATTCTTTGGTTTCTTAAGTCAATAGTAAGCCAGAGGTGTTGACTTCCTTTTAGTCTGTTTGCCTAAAAGATATAATGTATCTTATATGCAATTTTGAATATTATATAGATACACAGGCACTGGATCTTATTCATTAGGTGACGAAGATCAGAATATATATTCTAGTTCTAACAGAATTTCTTTTCTGAAGAATCTGAATGGATCCAATATAAATTATTGCAGATGATGATTTTAGGATTTTTTTTTTTACACACCTGTAAGAGAACATAGGACAGTGATCATTGTTGAATTTGAAAGAATTGCAATCAAAACAACTTTGTTTGCAGTAGTGGTAATAAGATAAGATTGGGTCTTGCCAGCTCATGAGTTACTTGTACTAGACAGTGCAACTTGGGATGCCAACTTAGCTTTGTTTTATGAGGAAAGTTTCACTATAAGTTTGGGTTACCAGTTATGACCAATTTATGACTACTAGATTAAGTCCAGTTTTTAAAGTGTTTTGAAGGAAAGCAAAAAAGGGAGGTAGCACAACATAAATAGGAAGGTATTGAGGTATTTTTTCATACCAGAATGAATGATCATCATAAAAGGAAATTAAGAAAGATGTAAAGAAGACCATGAGGCTAGGATTTCACCAAGTTATCCTGACTTTGACCACAGGAGGGTATAATGAGAAAAAAAGTACCAGATACACTGTTAATTTGTCAAGGAATAAAAAAAAAAAAAGATCACAAATTGTTTTTCCCCACTGACAAAAGATTTTCCTGGCTAAGAATGTACTTAGAGACCACTCATAATATATTACAAGACAATGACTCATCCTGCTAGCTAGGTAGCTGGTCTCCCAAGTAATGCAAGTGGTTATAAGAAAATTACTACTATCAAGAACCTACTGGCAGTAAAGACCAATTTAAATTTTAAACCATGATAATGAAGTGCTTATTTCTATACTAGCTAAAATAATGCCAAAGGCTTTGCATAAATTGATAGATATGGATTAACGTGGTTTGCAAAGGGTAGGCGTGAGATTCAAGCTGCTGTATCCAGCTGTCTTCAGAATATTTTTTTCCTGGAGGATCAAAGTCAGATTTTATGCAGAACAGGCTAAGGAGAAAATACACAAGTTTGTCCAACAAAACGTGAGCCATCAAGTAGAATGAACTCTGATTCTCATTCTTCTTGTAATAAAGCACACAGAGAGACTGCCAGTGAAACCTTTTCCACTGTCCCAAAGGGAAAAGCTTCAGAGACAGAGAAAAGCACAGGAGACTGCAAGGTGTCAATCACATTTGTGAAATACAGTTGTATAAGAAAAAGTGGAAAGATTTTACTTTTGTTGACTTTGTTAAATTTGCAAGGAACTGAAAGGCATTTGCCTCACTTCGTGTCATTAATGCTTGGAAGGACACTGAGGGTAGGGGAAGAAGGCGGAAAAAGAGTAATTTTAAGTAAACCCATTTCTGTTCTAGGTGGTATTTCTATGAAACTTTTCATGATATAATTTGCATGTTTTATAGTAAAGCATTTTTAGTTCTTATATGTGATAAAGATATTAAAATAAACAGTGGCTATTTTCTCTGTTTCTTCTTTTTAGTATTAAGAAATGTAGGCATTACAATGCAAAAAGAGATACAAGGCTAAACAAAAGCATTTTTAAGTTAACAGGCTGTTATCTTAGGCTGCTGAGAATGGGAATGGGGTGTAAAAGTACTCAGATCATAATATATGTAAAGTTGATATGTTTTCTCTTACATTTGCCTCACTTTGTGTCATTGGTGTTAGGAATGACTCTGAGAGGAGCAGAAGAAGAAGGGAAAAGGTAATTGCAAGTAAAATAATTCCTTTTCCTAACAGTAATTATATGAAACTTTTCATAATACAGATTTCATATTTTATAGTAAAGTATTTTTAGTTGATCTTGTATGTGATAAAGTTATTGAACAGATGCCTTCTTTCTTATTATTCCTATTTTCTTTCTTTCTTTTTGGTATTAGGAAATGTAGACATATAGTACACAAAAAAGAATAGCTAGACAAAGGCATGTTTAAAGTTAACAGGCTGTAATCTTGGGTTGTTGAGGTGGGGTATAAAAGTACACAAACAGTAATATATGTAAAGTTAGGATGTTTTCTCTTACTTTTGCATAGGTGAATGCCTGAATTAAGACCCCTGGCTTAATGTAATAACAAGTATCAAGTGGAAACAAGTAAATAAGAGAACACTGACTGTAACAAAATGTTTTCCTTTAGCAATAAATGTTTCAATTTATCTTTAGAAATGTACAACTGAGGACCACATTTTTGTCTTATGTTTCCATGGAGACAAACTGATAACAGGGTGATAAAAAGCCAGAACACTGGTTTCTTCAAGGCTAAAAGTTAATGTTTTCTGAAAGTATGCAAGTTGTTTTTCTCATCTGGTAGGGGAATAAACAGAAAAAACAACAGACACCAATTAGTGCAAGTAGAAGTACAGATAATAACATGTCTTAGCATGGATAACTTACATTTTAGGTTAACTAAAGCCTGTGTTTTCAGCTGTATGTTTGGGACAATTGCTCCTAGTAGGAGGGTTAAACTTCATTATTTGAATATGTACATAGCGTTGTGTGTTTGTATTAAGTTATCAGGTTAAGGGGTGTTTTGATGGTGTAGTTATTTGTTGAGGGTTTTCACTAAAACAAAATGTCTTGTAAAATGTGGCATAAGTGTCAATGCTGATGATAAGAAATAAATGTATAAAGAATTAACCTGCCAAATATTAGTGGGTGTATGAATCACAAAAGCAGGAAATAGACACTTAAAAATGCTGTCATGTATAATGGGTTGGAATAATGATTTCTTATAATGGTGACACTGTTCATATTATCTTGGAATGTGAATAGTCTCCCAGGTCTAGACAACAATGAAAGAATATTGAATTATATTAAGAAATACAGAGTACAAATATCAATGCTGCAGGAAACACATTTGGAAGTAAATGAGCCTGTGAATTTGATAAAGAAAAGAGTTCAATATGGATATTAAGCAGAATATCAGGGGAAAAAGGAAAGTGGAAGTAATTTATTCTAATTGCTAGAGGGGCTCCAATAGTGATAGAAGTGGAAGAAATAGATCATAATGGTAGATTTGTAGAAGTAAGGGGCTATTGGCAGGGGAGGAGGATTATGCTAGCATATATTTATATTCCACCAAAAACTGCCAATATGCAAATTAAGAAACATTTGGGAGAAATAAGCCACTTTTAGTTACTTAGAGGTGAGTACTGGAACTTGATTTGCACTAGTAAAGATTACATAGCTCACTCAATTTCTTTATTCCCTTCTAGGGAGACCTAGAAGGGAAAATATAACAAAAGAGGATAGATTTCTGAAGAAATTTATGAAAATATTTGGTACGGAAGATGTGAATTCAGTGATAGAAACTTGGACAGAATTTATATATATTATTCCCCAAGATACAATAATACAGCTAGACTAGATAGAAATTACATTTCAAAGGAACATGTACATTTAATTGAAAGCTTCAGCACATATCCAATAACTATTTCTGATCATGCAAAGATAAAGACCAAGATAAAAATGCAGGGTAATTAAGTGAAAATGAGACACTTACCTGTTAAAAAGATGGAATTTAAGGAATGGGCAGTGGAAATTATTCAAGAGGTATTAGGGAAGATAGAAATATCTTTGAACGTTATTCAACTAGGAAGTAGGATAACATGAAAATGGAGTTTAAAACTGGTAAAATAAAAGAGAACAGGATATGGTTAAGAACCAATAGGAATTAGGAATCAACACAAAACAGCACTTTGGATTTGCAAAGTACAGGGATTTCTTTGGTTTACAAGTAATAAGAATTACTTAGACTGACAAAGGTTAAAGTATTTCAGAATAAGGGGAATCTCATAAAACAAGAACAGGTACAAACATAGACTGCTAAAGAGAAAACAAGGGAGTATCTATATTATATGTACGAGTTTAGAAAGATTGCTGTTAAGCAATTATTTTTTGATAATAACTCCAAAGCACAAAATATTTTAGCACAACTTAGGCAAAATAAAGTAGAATGGGTTGTCTATAACAAGAAAAATAAGCAGATATATTTTGGAAATCTTATGAAAATTGCTATAAAGCATTTGACAAAGTAAATTGGGATTGTAAGAGTAGAGCAATGGAAGCATTTATATTCCCTGATACAATACAGTTAATTATGAGGATATATGAAGGATCAGAGGGATAGAATTAAAGTGCCTGATAAGGTGTATTTGGACAGCAGAACCAAGCAGTGGTGTCCTCTTTCCCCTTTCTTAATTGCTTTATATTTAGAGCCATTAGGAAAAATAAATAAATAAAAAATAAGGGACTCAGAAATGCAAGGATATAACTAGTATAGTAATCAAGAAAAGTTGACCTTATTTGCAGATGATATTATTTTGTACCTGATAAATCCAGAAAAAGACATCTCAGTGTTGTGGAACATTTTTTAATCATCTTTATTAAATTATAGGTTCATAGGTTCACAGGTGTGTACTAGGCTAATGGCCCTGGAGCCTTTACAAGCCTATCCCATAGAAGTGCCCTGACATTGTGCTGCCCGTTAGTTCCCAGTGCCTCTATTAAGTAGAGTCACTGGAGTGATCCCCGGAGTGAACTTTCTATTTCCCATCCACTCGTCAAGATTTCTCTTGAAGAGGGTCAGTGAGGTGCTCTGCTTAACATGTATGGGAAGTTTATTCCACAGCATAGGCAGTTTTTGGGTTATGAACCTGTCCTTCCAGCATTGTGGTAATGAGTTTGAGGTCTGTGGAGTGTGTGGTGTGGAGAGATTGAGATTTCTTTAGATGTAGCATTTCTAATGGAGCTGGATCAGACATGGCTTTGTAAGTCAAGGAGAGATTGCTTCTTAATAGATGATATGAGACAGAGAATAGCTGGAGTTTTTTGAGTCTGTCCATGTAGGACATGCATTTAAGGCCTAGGATCCTCTTCATCAGGTACTTCTGTGGCCTTTCCAGCTGTTCCATGTGTCTAGTGAGGTACATGCCAAATGGACATTATACTCAATGATTGGCCTAATGAGGGAAGAGTAGTGAGATGACCGCTTTCTTCCTGCATGCAAAACCCTTGGTAATGAGATGTGCCATAAAGGACTTTCTCACCACAGTGGCAATGTTGTGGTCGAAGGAGAGGTTGCTGTCAACTTGTGTCCCCAGATCTCTTATAATGCCTTCAATGTTCAGTGGGCTCCCATCGACGTGGTAATTATTGAGAACTGAGTTTTTCCCAAAGGGAATGATGATACAATGCCAGTCATTGGTCTCAGTGAGGCCTTTTTGTAGGAAACATTACTTGAGGAGTTAATAACGGCTCTCAGCTTGCAGTAGTCTGTGAACTTGGTCAGCCAGAGTCTCTCCTTGTTGGTCTGGACTTCTGAGAAGTAGATGCCAAACAGGAGAGGACCCAGGACTGATCTCTGTGGGACTCCACTTATGACTGGTCGGCAGTCTGATTTGGAGTCTGCTACTTTCACACTGTGAGTTCCATCTGTGAGCCAATTTGCAACCCACCTAACGATATAGGGGTTGATGCCTAGTTTGGTGAGTTTATCAATAATTCCTGAATGAGGAATGGTATCAAAGGCCTTGGCCAGATCGAGGTAGGCTTTATGAACTGCCTTACCTTCATCCACAGCTCTAGTGACTGACTCGAAGAAGTCAACCAGGTTGAGCAGGCATGATCTACCTTTCACAAAACCAAATTGCATGGGATCTAGAGTTTGGAGATTCCCTATAGCCTTGTTAATTAGGTCCAAGATGATGCGCTCCATAGCCTTACATAGCAGACTCATCAGGTTAATGGGGCAATAATTGTCAGGGTCTGTAGTCACTCCCCCTTTATGTAGCAGTGCACCATTTGGTAGGGACAAAGTCTGAGGTGAAGCTGTGATTGAACAGGGCACACAGATGTGGTGCAAGTTTGCTTTGTAGTTCATGTAGAACACAGCCAGGGATGATGTCGGGTCCCATGGAAGCTGTATTCTTGGCCTTAGACAATGCAGCTTTAACCTGTGCTGCAGTAATGCTGGGTGCCTGGCATTCCTCTGGCATTGTGATTGTTCCTTTGGGGGGGATAAATTTGTCACTGAATATGTCAGCGAGTATGTTGGCAATATTTGTTGGCTCAGTATAGGAGGTACCATTGTGCAGTAACCCAGAGCAAACCTGGGTATTGCCGTGGAGATTCTTGATATAACTATTGAAGGCTTTGTGATTGTTTTTAGTTTCTGCCGCAATTCTGCCTTCATAGTTGGCTTTAGAGGTTTTGATGAGGGATCTCAACTTTTTCTTGAGGCTTATAAGGGAGTTTTTCCAGTCTTGGGACTTCACCTCTAATTGTATATACCTGTACCATCTTAAACTTGAAAAACTTTATTGGTTGATTATTTTTAATTGTTGTTGGTCTATGATTGGATTGAATGAATTTAAATCACAGGATATGCAATGAGTTCTTGTCTGATGAAGCAGCTCTGGCTGTGCAAGCGCTCACTCTCCTTTACTACTGGAATAAATTTGTGTATGATTTTATCAGCTGTGGTCTAGTCTCTCTTCCTGTTTTATTTCACTTCATAACTATAGAAGGCTTTGTTGTTGTTTTTAGTGTCTGCCGCTATTCTGCCTTCAAAGCTGGCTTTAGAGGTTTTGATGAGGGATCTCAACTTTTTCTTGAGGCTAATAAGGGAATTTTTCCAGTATTGGGACTTCACCTTTTTCTGCAACAGTTTCTTCCTTCTGCTGTAGACCAACCACCAGATTGGCTTCCTTTTTTTGGAGGCGAGTGTCTTGGTTCTGTTGGGTATGGCTAGTTCCATGCATTTATGTACATGTTGTACAGTGCATTGGTGCATGATTTGGCAGTCATGCATCTATTTTCCATTGACATGGGTGCCGTGAAGTTAGCCACCTCTGTTTTTAGGAGCCTAAAGTCAGCTTTGGAGAAGTTTTTCATGATGGTTACCTTTGTGGGGGTGTTGGTGAGATGTGGATTTCCATAGTGATAAGTTTGTGGTTGAATCTAATCAGGGAGAAACTGACTATTGGTGTAGGGCAATGGTTGCCCATGTTAGTAATAACCAGGTGAAGGATGTTACTTCCTCTAGTGGAGATAAGAATGAGCTGGTCTAGGGCATTGGAACTGATGAATTCCAGGAAGGGTTGGGCCAGTGTATTGGTGCATGAGTAGTTTTCCCAGTTGATGGAGGGGTAGTTGAAGTCACCTAGTATGAGAGTGTTGGGTTGGACCCTAATAGTTTCCAGGGTGCTTAGGAATGTGGAGTGAGAGTCTTGGGACATGGTTGGAGACCTATAGCAGGCTACAACCTGAATCGCAGTCTTACCCAATGTTAGTTGTACCTGAAGTATCTCAGATGCATTACGCTGAGCTACTAGTCTGGAGGTGTGCACATCCTTTATGAATATGGAGACACCACTGCCTTTGGAGCTTTGGTCCATGTTCTGGGGCTGAAAGGTGTGAAATGAGTTATTGCCTGGTAGAGCAGGGGTGCTTTCTGCTGCTTTAAACCAGGTCACTTATGACATAGGCAATCATATGTTTATATAAATGAAAACAAATCATACTGACATTTTCTCAATTACAAATATCATACATGACGTCTAATCTTCTGTACACTTTGTGTCAGTCCAACATTACATAACTTACTTCTCTTCAAAAACATTATTCTGCATGCACTGTCCCCACAATTCCCATTTTTTTCTATGAAATTTGCCCCTAACATTTTCTAAAGATCCCACTTCCAGTTTTTTTACTTCTGTTCCTATATTCACTACTTCTAGTATGGTTGGTTTAGACCTTGATTTCCATTTTCTAGTAACTGCTTTTTTTGGTAGCTACCAGAATTAAACTTGGCAAGGCCTTACTAAGTCTAGGCAATTCAGATCCTGTATCACAGCTGATAAAAATAATTTCCTTAGTTACTACAATTTGCTCGCCCAGTATTTCTAACAGAGTAGTCTTCAGGGAATCTTTAAAGACTGCCAACTCATTACACTCCCCCAAAAAATATGTTCCCAATTACCCCTATCTCCCGCATTATTTGCAATCTACATGAGAAACAATTTGTTGCTGTCTTGTTTTCTTTTCTGTTAACTCATTAGCAACTATGTGATGCGGAATGTCACGCCTCTACCAGCCTACACACATTATTACATTCCAAAGAATTTTCTGGGAAATCAACTTTAAAACATAACACAAAGAAATGCAAATATTTTGTGAAAAATAAAAGCTGTTAAAATGGCACAAACAGCAATGTTATCAGTGAAAAGTTTTCTTTGCATTGATAACAGCCTATACAGTCACAGTCATTACATCAGTGCTATAATATATTATTATGAGTACTAAACCAGAATATTTGTAAACAAATTGTCATATTTTGGAAACTGTACAACGCAGATGTTTTTGTCAACTTATTTTTATTAGACATAAGCTTTCACATGACAGCAAAAGGTTTCTTTCTATGTGCATGCTTACTAAATTATTTACAGAAATATGAAAAATTATGTTTATTTGTATAATTAATACTATAAATAACCCTGAATATCTCTCAATATTTGTAACTTAGAGTGCAAATATCAATGACAGTTTTCTTGAGCATCATCTAAGGTTTCATCTGAAGCCACGCAATAGTTTGTAATTCATCCATTTTTAGAAATATTAAGTACATATGGAAATATTTCATATTTTCATAATTATTAGCAAATTACCAATATCTACAGTGTAGTGTACTATAAGTGCACAATGTACTTTTTTCTCCCATGAGGGTATTTCACACTATGCCTATCAATAATATGTAGGTTTCTCAGTTATGAAATATGAATATAGATATGAAAATATGAATAAGGGAAAATAAGTCATTAATTTCTCCACAGCAGAACATCTGAGAGCAACAATCTTAGTATCATTTTGTTAATTACACCTTGCACTTTCTAATACTGCCTATTATTAATTTGTGACTCACATATTTAAGGATGACAGACCCAAAACACATCTGAAAGCCATAATGCACTATGGATGTTAACTGGAAGAATATAAAAGGTGTCACAGGCTTGAATGAGTTAATGTATGTTTGCATATGTCTTAAGTGATAATCTAATAAAGATGTTTGAAAAATGAGGCCATTTAGGAAAAGATGCATTAGAAGTATAGGAGAAATGTAAATCTGGAATAACACCGTTGGTGCACTTGGTAAAAGGCAGGAGAGGTGGGTCCTTCCCACAGTTCTGCTAGGAAACTTTGCAATATGCAGAAGAAAAAGGACATAAGAGAAGAGAATAAACAATGACTATTTTACAAGAGAAAGAAGAAAATTAAGAAGTGGGCTGAAATATATCGACTATTAAAGCGACAAACCTATTTCAGGTGTGTTGAAATGGCTTCAAAATCATCTGCACAAAGTACATTAAAATTAATATATGACTTAATTCAGAAAGCAACATAAGTACTCCTCAGACCAGATCAGGAAAAAACATAGCAAGCTTAAATTTATTTAAAACTATATTGACCTGAGTTCTAGAACACTGTAACAGACTAATGCAGCATAGTCAGAAAATACCCCCTTTAACCAAGGAGCAGTTAAATAATAATAATAATGTCTGATAAATAGTTATATTAGTGAATTGATTGTGCTGGTATCTAATCAAAGTAAACTCCTGATGCTTCAGAAACCTAAGTATAAACACAAGGTAAATGCCTATCAATTCAGACTGCCCAATATTCAAACAGTATAGGATGCAAAACATTAAAATAAAAAATATCAAAAGTTTGCAGGCTTACTAAAAATGTAACATTCAATATGATATTCTACACAATACAATATCTAAACATATCTAACTGATTAGGACACAAAATGTTATTAATCAGCACACACAGTAAACAAGAAAAACAATTCAGAGCATGGTTCATAGAAGTGGGCCTTGTATGTATACAGCATCAAATTTTATACAACACAGGAACAGCACAATATATTTATTTTAAACAAGTCATTATTCACAGCTTCATCATGAAGCACTGATGTTCTAAAAGTACAATAAAATCACCACTATTTGAAGTGTACATGTACACACACACACACACACACACACACACACACTCTCTCTCTCTCTAATTGGAAAGTGGTGTCTCAGGAAGTTAAAAAAAAAAAGAACTTTGAATCTTGCAAGGTTTTCAAATAATGACCCAGGCAAAGTAAGAAATGGAAGCTTCACGGAGTCAGATGTTAAAGTGCAAAATCAGCACAAACACAGTAAGCCTTTAAGCTTTCTTCCTCACAGAAGGCACATATGCTGTAACTGAATGCCTAAATACACCCCATTTTCATGTGAGTAACATTAACAGCTCTAAATATGTGTATTCATCATAACACTAGGATGGTGAAGGAAGAGAATGAAAACGTTAGCCCTTTGGAGGGTTCGGCTTACAATTAAAATATTACATGAGGCAACATTCACTGTGCAATAGAATTTTTTCAAGGAAAGCTCAAATGCAACTTTTTAAAATGCAACCCCCATGGATATTCCAAACTGTTGACTACAACAACTGGCAAGTAAGGTGGTCAAAATAAAGCAGTATGCTTTCAGCAAACAAACACCATCTGATGGTCAGTTCCATGGTGCTGAGAGATAAAGCTCTGGCTATGATCCAGCTGACCTGTGATTAATTAGCAACCAGTGCTAGAGGAACAAGCAGGGGTAGCTGGGACTGAGTGTCTTGTCCATCCTGGGGTCTGGATATGGTATACTCTAATGGAACTGAGGAAGTGGCAGTAGCATCAGTGACCATGTGCACTGACAGTTAAAGCAGCCCCTTGCATTGTAACTAGCCTTGAGCATGTGGCCTGGACTACAGATATGCCACTGGGGCTACAGTGTGGTTCCACTTTGATGGCACACTTGTCAGGGCCATGGCATGCTGGGATGGATGCCTAGATAAGAACATTCTCCTGTGTAACTGGTTCTGGTCTTAGTGCGAGAACAAAAGGTGACTAATAGTGGAAAGGCACAAGGGCTGACAGGCAGAAAGGGTTTGAAAAGATAAAGAACAATATAAGAGCATCTTGAAAGCAGGCTACATGCACCATATTTATAAAACAGAAGACAGGCAAGTACTTTAGAACCCATTACCAACTCGCTTTCTATACATTACTGTAATCTTCCTTATAAGATATAAAACACAGCTTTACACAAGACCATGGACTGGACACATACCTCTCAATCTCTTAGTGAAAGAAATCTGGACAAACCCAAAAATAATGGGGGGGGGGGACAAAGGCTCAAAAATAGATACACATTTTAAATATTGTAATCATAAACATGGAAAGTTAACAGAATAGCAGGTTTTATGTTGGCATGCATTTTATGAAAGATATGAAGTCCAAAACTCATATTCACTATTTAGTGACTTTAATCCTCAATGATTTACCACAAAACTACACATTTTATGAGAAACAGACCAAAAATATGTTTCAAAACTCTGCAAAAATCTGGACAGTTGAAAGGTATGACTGGACATGTTATGTTTACAGACAAAATCCATACCTCTCAACCTCTTAGAGCAAGAAATCTGGACAAAGCCATTAAATTAAAGTGAGACAAAGGCCCAAAAATAGGACCACTTTTTAAATATTGCTCTTGCAAACTTAGAAAGTTGATAGAATAACAGGTTTAGCATTAGCATGAATTTTGTGATGGGTATAAAGTCTGAAATTCAAATGTCTGTCATTATTTTCTAACTTCAGTCTTTAAAGATGTGTCACTAATTTGCCAGAAAACCACAATTTTATGAAAAACAGACCAAAAATATGAGGCAAAAATCTTTTCATTGTGTGAAAATCTGTACAGTTGAGAGATACCACGAATAAAGGAAATACAACTGCAAAAATCATTTGACACAGTTTAGCACAGAATGCAGTTAACCAAGCCAGTAATGCAAGAATAAACTGGAATGGAATTACTTGGTTTAAAAAGTACTTCCAAACTATTTCTCTCTCTTTAACCCAAATTGTCACTTCTTCATCTATTGTTTTTCATTATCTCTTGAAATGATATGGTTCCCTGATACTGTTTAATATGCAGATGTCATTCATATTCAACTTGCCACAAAACCCAGCACAGACAAAATAATCAGCAAACTATAACTCCCCCATTCAGTCAATCTAAGACTGACAGGAAGATAGCAACGTTCAGTTCAATGCATCCAAGACAAAGACAAAGTTATTCAGACACGAAAACTACTACAAGACATAAACTGTGCATGTGTGTTTACGTACAGCTGGCAGAGTTAAACATCTAGAAGTGTTTACCTCTCAAGGAGAAAACTTCAACCTGCCACTTCAAAGATGAATAAGAAAACTGGACCTGTGTGGACTATCAGACATGTAGTGGTCCCAGAAGTAAGAAGGAACATAACAAAAGCAGTAATTGCTCAAAAGCTGATTCATATTTCTGTTGTGTTTGCTGATCCTCAGCTGACAGTAATAGAGGAGTTGTTGAGGATGTACAGCTCCACAGTCAGACATGCTGCAGGGAACCACTGTAGTATGCACCACTGCATTTTACATAAAGCCTTGGGCTGGTTCACATTACATAATAAGCTTGCATGCATGTAGTTAATTCTGGCAATACAAAGACATAGCTAAATTGTTAAGATCTTTGCCTTGCTGTTCCAGTGTGTTGGTGTGCGGGACTCATTTCTGACCTCAGTTTACTATTGCAGTCTGCATATTTTCTTTGTATCATTCTATGTTTTTTTCATGGACTGATTGGTACTCAAAACTATATATATTGTTTTCCTCTGTGCACACACACACCCAAACACACAAACCACACATATATGTGTGTCTGTCTGGATGTGTGTATTTTTTTCCTCTGCTTGTCTGTGTGCATACATGCATACATACATATATGTAAAAGTGTGTGTGTGTGAAACTGTGTATATATATATATATATATATATATATATATATATATATATATATATATATATACATACACACAGTTGCACACACATATACATATATGTTAAGTCCCTTTGCAACACCTTACTAATGCTTACTAACCCTAACCCTGTACCTTAGCTTAGAAAAACCCTTTGCATAACACTACCACTATTTAAATGAACCATGTGTTTTGGCACTGCTATGGTTTAGCAGTTTTTGTTTCATTTTTTTTGTGTTTTTAGTGTAAAATGATCAGGGGACGTAGGGAATTTTTTTGTGATTTATTTTGATGTGTTGTCATTATAAACTGTCAGTCTTTTTTAGTCATTCTTTTGAATGTCTGCATTTTGATAGGAAACTTTTTTAGCTGCAATTTTATATATATATATATATATATATATATATATATATATATATATATATATATATATGCACAAACACACACTATTCTAAAATCTGAACTCCTGATCGCTCATGTCACACTACCTATGAAACTATACACATTCTTGCTCCAAGTATGAAAGTTAACAGATGTATATGAAGTAAAGTGACAGCTAGAAACAACTGTTTTTTTTTTCAAAGAGGCAAGCCCCCCTGCACCCCCATGGAGGGTAAGCACATCATAGTCACACAGACATGTGTGCGTGTGTGTGTGGGTAAATTGAGGGAAGACCCATTTGTGTGACACACAGTTGTTCACCTAAATATGTTGATCTAAAAGACAAGTGGTTGGCAACACATTTGAGTGAAAATAATAGGTCTACTCACATTTGATCACCAGATGAGAAGTACGGGCAGATACAATCAGGAATATGTTGTATGGAACACAGTGTCCACCAATGGAATGCTTTAAGCAGTGCAATCTAGAGACACGTCTGTCCTGCACATAACACAGATCAGTGTTTTTCAGTGTAAACCACTGCTGGTGCAATGTCTAAGTGTGCACCAGCAGTGATTCCCTGGTTTATGTAGAGACACATCTGTCCAGCACTTAACACAGATCAGTGTTTTTCAATGTAAACCACTGCTGGTGCAATGTCAAAGCGTGCATTGGCAGTGATTCCCTGGTTTACGTAGAGACACGTCTGTACAGCACATAACACAGATCAGTGATTTCCAATGTAAACTACTGCTGGTGCAAGGACTAAGTGTAGTTCATACAGCCTACCTTGATCTGGCCAAGGCGTTTGATGGCATTCCCCATTCAAGAATCATAGAAAAACTCACTAAGCTAGGCATCAACCCCTATATCACTTGTTGGGTTGCAAACTGGCTCACAGATAGAACCCACAGTTTGAAAATAGCAGACTCCAAGTCAGACTGCTGACCAGTCATGAGTGGAGTCCCACAGGGTTCGGTCCTGGGTCCTCTCCTGTTTGGTATCTACTTCTCTGAAGTCCAGGCCAACACAAAGGGTCTCTGGCTGACAAAGTTCGCAGACATTTGCAAGTTGGGAGCTATTATTAACTCCCCAAGTGATGTTGACATCCTACACAAAGGCCTCACTGAGACCAACTACTGGTGTCAGAACCATGGCCTTAAGCTGAATGCCAAAAAATGTGTCATCATCCCCTTTGGGAAAAACCCAGTTCCCATGAATTACCACATCGATGGTAGTCCACTGAACACAGAAGGTATTATAAGAGATCTGGGAACACAGCAAAAATATGAACCTAACAAACAAAATAAATAAATAAAATAACGGCTCCAGTGCACAAATGAATAAACCACAAAGCTTTATTCCAAATGAAGGTGAAGTGCTTTTCGTCTACTTTGCCAGTTGGTAGACTTCATCAGACAAATCAGCTGTGCAAAACAAGAGAGTTAAATACATTTTTTAAAATAAGATTGACATGACAACCAGCCTATAACAATTAGAATACACAAAAGTCTAGATAATAAAAAAGCTTACTGGCCAAAGTAGTTTCAGGACGCTCCTCGCTCTTTTTACCTTACCTATTTAATTATATATATTGTATAAAAAAGTTATAAAATGTATCTACTGACGCTTTACAAATACTTAAAAAACTATTAAATATGATTTAACACAAAAGGCTTTTCAATTTTAAAATACATGACAGTGAAGTAATTTCATTCAACCCTGGATCTGTGTAAGAATTTAATCTTAACTGCCATATTAATTCACACTTTTCCAATAAGAGTTGATAGGGACCTCCTTTTAAAACTGGGGTGACTTGATCTATTACCCTAAACAAGAAACTGTGGGTGGAGGATTCCAAGATGGCGGCCGTCTAGTTTGCACCCTCTCCATAGAGCTCCCTTCCTGACCTACAGTCTCAGCTGAATTATCATGCTTTAAATACCAACTCTCATGACTTATGTAAAGGAATCAACTATTTTATCCTTATTCATTGGAATCGGAGGACTATTTAACTAATCCAGACAAAAGAACAGTCAATATATTGCATTTTCGCTCCAGTGATCTTAGCCATGTGCATCCAAGGGGCCTCGGACTAACTACTGCACACTAATAACTATCGTATCTAGACCATGGCTGATAACTCGGACACTATGGAGACACAATCTACCAAAGCTAAACTTTCCACAATCTTGTCTCCAGAAAGAGATGTGGTTTCCAAAAGACAAAAAATCACTAAACAACCAGCGGATCTCAACCAATCAAGCGCTAAAAGTAAAACTGAAGCCAACTTCCACTTAGATGAGCTTAAATCAGCGCTTCAACCTATACATCTTGCCATACAAGGATTCTCCGATCAACTAACCAATTTTGGCAAAACTATCAACCAAATTGTGGAAAGAGTGGACACTCTTGAACACAAGAATCAGGCTAATGAAGTCTTGATCCAATCCTTGTCTGAAGAACTACGTGCTAAACCTACAAAGCTATCGGACCTACAATCTAAAGTAACGGACCTGGAAGCTAGAAGTCGCCACAATAACATACTAATCAGAGGTCTCCCAGAGACCTATGATAGCCACAATTTATTGTCAACCACCAGGCAAATCTTCAAAGCTTTACTAGGCTCGGAAAGTCGTTCTACTTGCTTAGTTGTAGAGAGAGCACACAGGGCCATGCATAAACATCAAGACTCTTCTACCCCACGTCAAATCTACACTAAGCTACTTAACTTCCAGGACACTCAAAAAATTTTAATGGCTGCAAAAAAACAAAAATATTTTATCTGGAACAAACGCAAACTCACTTTCTCTCAGGACTTGCCTCTCCCAATTAAATTAAACAGGCAAAATTTGGCTCTGTTTTGTGCAGATCTGATTAAGAAAAATATCAAGTTCTAGATGCGATACCTGAACGCCTTGATCTTCTCTTATAATGAAAATAAATACACGGTCAACACCCCCAAAAGAAGCAAAAGAGGCTTTTCTTAAAGCCTTCAACAACTCCGCTGTTCTGTAATGTGCCTCTACTCTGGAATATTTCTTTAATACTTTCACTATAATTGCTGGAGTCTTGAACATGATTCTTCATTCACCAGATATATCTGCTCTAGTCCTGGCTCCATTTTACAAGGTAGCTGGGCATCTACAGAAATGCACAGGGTTGTTGGTCAGTTCTTTGGTTCAACTGGGAACCTTGTTGTATCCAGCCTTAGTGATTTGGGGGATCTTCATGCTGGGTGACTTCCTGTGGTTCCCAAGTGGTATGCTGCTCCTATGATTCCAAAAGTACTAACTGTCTCTTCGATATGCCAACTTCCAGCGTTATGACTGACCTGGCTCCGCTTACAAAGCAGTAAGCTATCAATGACTCCACAGATTAGTCATATAAACAATACGCTAATTAATATTGCTTGATTGCTAACTATCCTTTCTGCATTATGTGCCTGGCTTCTTTGATAACTTAAAGGGTTGTTTAAGCTTGTCGACATTCACCTCGATCAATGCTGTACACACTCTTGCTATGCTTCCTGTCAGTTCCAAACAATAATTTAAAAGGATGCCAATACTATATTTGTCAAACCCTTGTTGTTATTTGTTTATTGTTGCATCTGATGCAGCTGGTTAATATGTCCCGTTTTTCGGCGATCTAGTGCAGATAAGGACAGGGTTAAAATAAGAAGCATGACATATAGGCAGAACTTGAGGCGTTAAAATCAATAATTTCATTAAAATGTTGTATAGTCCTTACTTATGGAAAACTTTGCCTTACTAATTGACCTTGTGCAACCAGCATCATATTTACTTATGCTTATTATCTAACTTGTATCCTTTAACTTGGATGTTCGGGGTCCTTTATGAGTTATTTATGTTAGATTTTGCATGTGTGTTAGTAAGTTGCAGACATGTTGTTCATAGCCTAACTAAGACTAATTCACATTTTATTTACCTCTGCTGCTTCAACAGATACTGCATTTGCTCAGTCCTAGGGTTTCTCCTATATTATCTAGTCATATTTGTAGTTACTGACAGCTCATTATTTAATGCCTAGATAGATAATTGTAGTAGGAATAATCAATGAGTTATGTTATGTAGTACTAGTTTTATAATCATATATATATATACACATAAGTTTGCATCCTATATGAGCTCAAAGCCTATGTTTTCCATCCTTTGTCTGTATCCTATATTTATCTTTATCATCATTCTCCTTTGTCCTTTACCTTTAGTACTGTGCTATAAGCTTTCTATGTGTGGCCTTTTCTATTGTTAATTCGGCTGCTTACATAGATAAATAACAAGCGGCGATTTTTATTTTTTTAGTTTTATTCTTACTTTTCTTTGTCTTTTTACTAGAGTTTTTCCCGTCTGCTTCCCAATCTATCCGCCTACTAACTTTCTCCAAGCATCAACCACTACCTAAGTCTTCCCTTGTCTTTATGTCATTATACGGCTACTTCTGGCTACTCTTTCTTTATCATTCCTCGGTCTCTAGTGGAGCTTATGGATGCTTGATATTAGGGTCCTAGTATGATCTATCTTTGGATGTGGATTTCTTTGTATATATCTATAGTGTTACTTATTGTAATTTTAGTCCTTTTTAGGACTTTATACATGACAATTTTCTACTGTGTGTTTTCATTGTTAATCAAGGTTTATTGGAACTTTTATTTTGCTTGTATTCCTTCACTCATAGGGGTGGGGTGGTTAGGCACTGGGGTAGATTTGAAGGAATACTGTGCTACCATTTCTATTATTATTATTATTATTACTATCAGTCTCCTCACCCTACATGATGTTTTGATATGGTCTCTCACTTCTTCTAAACACCTAACCTCACTGACTATCCTTTTCCTTCCTACGTGTAAATACAATCTTCAAGGGTAAGGTTATACCAAACCCCAAATTTATAGTTTCCTTTTAATTAGTGATTATGGCATGGTCTGTTGACTCATGGAATGTTAGAGGATTACAAAACAAATCCAAAAAATCTTTTCTCTTTCACTTATTGTTTAAATCTCAAGCTAACATATGTTTCTTACAAGAAACACACATGTACAAAGAGGACTGGGCTAAAGAGGAAAAAGAAAGTGGATAAAATCCATCATCTCTGCAGGTGATAGTTCCAACTCTAAAGGGGTGGCCACTATAATCAAAAATGATTTTCATGGGGTTATCCTGGAGGAGAAGTCTGACAAAAACGGTAGATGGTGTTATTTCACCTCTCAATTTCCTAACCTCAATAAACCAATCCTCTTTTTCAATCTCTACGGCCCATGTACTCAACAACAAGTCTTCATCCTAGAGATCTATAACATTCTTTCTGCTTTTCAGGACCACCATATTATTTTAGGGGGAGATTGGAATGCTGTTATAGACCCCAGTATAGATCGCACCAGCAAATCTCCCTCATACAATTTTCAAGCATCTCTAGCACTAGAGGATTTAATAAATGACTTTAACCTTATTGATCCCATTTCTTTCGGTGGACATCTATCTAAAGATGAAATTTACACATATTATTCGAAATGTTATAATACATGGTCACGGTTAGATTTCTTTCTAGTATCCGATTCCCTCTCTAATTTCAAGATAAACTTCTCATTAGAACCTAGATTCTTCTCTAATCATTCAAGAATCTCTCTCAAGATTAGACACGATCCAGGATCAACTTCTCTCCCCCGATATAATAACTGGACTTTGAACAGCAACCTGCTTTCCAATAAGGCCATAACTCAAGAAATTACAGAAATACTATCAGACTTTAGCTCTAACCTTGAAAGGTCACATATCCCATTTGATATCCAATGGGCTGCCTGTAAGGCCAGTTTAAGAGGTCTTTTAATCAACAAAGCCTCCTATTATAAAAAACTCTACAAAAATAAGGAATCTAAGTTAATCTCGAGGATTTCTGATTTAGAAAAACAACAAAGGCTAAATCCAGACCCTAACCTACACAAAGAAATTAGCAGTTCTCAAAAAGAACTACTAGAACTTCATCAACAAAACCTTTCCCTATCTGAACAAAAATTTATTGCAACTTATTCAGAATGGGCGCAAATCCCCTCTAAAACTTTGGCAAGAATAATAAAAAACAATCAGGGCTCCCACAGAATCTCCTTATTACATTTCCAAAATAAAATATATAAGTCGGACTCCGAAATAATACAACTTTTCTCGTCCTTATACTCAGATGTTTATTGTAGGAAAGTAGACCCCTCTATTAACCGGTATATGGATAGCTTTCTGAATTCTATTAAATTTCCCTCCCTGAATGAATCTCAGTGCTCTATGCTTTCTGCTCCTTTGAGTCTCCAGGAAATCCAAAATGTTACTGCCAGTCTCAAGGTAGGCAAATCCCCTAGCCCGGATGGCTTTACAGCTGAATTTTTTAAAACCTTTAATCTGATAACCTCCCCCATCCTTTTGAAGGTATTTAACTATATAATAAAAAATGGAATATCTGATTTACACTGGAACACCTCAAAAACTATTCTAATTTTGAAAAATAAGAAAGATAAAGCTGACCCCCATAACTATCGGCCTATTTCACTAATAAACACTGATATTAAGATCCTAGCATCTCTCCTGGCGAACAGATTGAAAAGAATTATGCACTCTTTAATCTGTTTGGAACAGGCCGGCTTTATGACCCATAGACACACATGGGACAATACATTAACATTGGACTCCCTAATCCACTTCACCAAAAAAGAGAAAAATCCGATCTATGCACTAACTTTAGACGCTTCAAAAGCCTTTGACAGGGTAAACTGGGATTTTCTATTCCAAACCATGGCTCATTTTAGTATACCTATCACTTTTTCTGATATGATTAAATCTTTATATAAAAATACATACACATATCAATGTATCAACAAAAACCTATCCAAATCAATAAAGATGACAAATGGTACAAGACAAGGCTGTCCTTTATCCCCTTTTCTTTTCAACATATTTATGGAACCATTCTTTCTATATATTGCCCAGATTACCTTTCATGTGATTCCCAAAGCCCTAAACACAAGAATATTATTTTCTGCCTTTGCAGATGACCTTAACCTATATTTCCAACTTCCTAACACTGATCTTAGCAAAATAATCAATTCTATTAAGAAGTTTTCAAAGGCCTCAGATTATCAGATTAACCATAAGAAATCACACATCTTTCCTATCAACCCTGTGGGTCACAAATCTAATTATTTTCCTGATTCTCCCTTTCAGACAACCTTTGACATTAAATATCTTGGCATTCACTTTGAACATAACCAATTGTCTATGCTCCAAAATAATTTGCTCAGAACTTGGTCGAAAATATTACAGGACCTCCGTTGATGGGAACTAATGAACTTATCTCTCTTATCCAAATCTGCGATAGTTAAGATGAACATACTTCCCAGACTCCTTTATCAATTTAATGCCTCAGATCAGGTAATATCTAAGTCTTTCTTAGCAAAGATTAATAAAGAATTAGCCAAATTTATCTGGTTTCCTAAATCAGTCAGAATTTTGTACTCTAAATTAATCTTCCCTAAGAGTAAGGGCGGCCTCGGTCTACCGAACTTTCAATTGTACTATACAATTATTTGTGCTAATAGAATTCTGTCTATCTCGAAACTCAATCATGGAGAGTATATCTCTTACCCTACCTGGATCAAGCTATGGTATCAACATGTTCAAGCCAACAAAATTAACCCTGTCGCTCTCCCTTTTCTTTCCCCGGATGCTATCAACAATTCTAAGTTATCCACCAATCTAAAACATAAAATCAGAACTTTTCAAATTCTATTAAAACATATTAAACTTGATAGTGTTCTTCCTCTACTCCAACCTCTCCACTTAAATCACAATATTACAATGAATAATCTGTTAATTAATCTTTTTAACTTTCCTCTCATTAAAAATATTGTGGTTTGGGATATTCTTAAACACAGAAATGAATCACTTACCAATCTTTGCATAATCCTTAAGGTTAATAATAAGTACACAACTATTATCCATCAATTACGAGAACTAGTCGCATCAAAATTCGCCCACCTCATAGTCAATAGTCAAGATATCACCAAGCTGGAGGTAGTCATCCAAACTCTTTCAAATTCAGAGAAAATGCTCTCTAAATCGTACAATCTGCTGATCTCCATAATACACGATTCAGACTGCCTTTTCTCTGGTTACTGGGACAACCATAATTCACATCTTTCAGAGAAACAAAAGCTTTCTGCCATAAAAAATACCTTAGATCTATCCCCATTTAAAAAACTTATTTGCACACAATTAATGATCAACAACTCATACTATACACCCTCTGTCTTAAACAAGTTTGACTCTAAGAACTCTCCCTCTTGTCCATGTTGTTCCTTCCCATGTGCCGCTCTTCTACATGTTCTATGGTTCTGCAATTACTCACATAAGCTTTGGTCCTCACTGAAAGTCCGTCTCGAGAAAATGGGATACCATAAATCGACCTTCCCCTGGGAAATAGCGATTCTAAATATACCTACTGTAAATCTTTCTAAACTTGATATGCATGTACTTGTTATTCTATGCTCTCTTATGAAAT
Source organism: Protopterus annectens (assembly GCF_019279795.1). Lineage (NCBI taxonomy): Eukaryota > Metazoa > Chordata > Ceratodontiformes > Protopteridae > Protopterus > Protopterus annectens. Next base: position 107,131,306 of record NC_056739.1, read on the forward strand.
TATATATCACCAAAAACTGGATAGATCGTACCAAACTCTATTGGAATAACTTTAAGGAAATGGCTCTTGCATACATCTCAGCACAGAAATTTACTACGAAACGTCTCAGGAAGGTTGCCCTCTTAAGAAAAGTTTGGAAAAGGGTTCTTGACCTTATCCTTAGTGAATGGCAACCCTAACACCTTTATTTAGAACTGAGATTTATCTTATACTTCATGATGAACCTTTATTTATACTGTTATCTCTGAGAACCATGTCTCTCATCCTAATTTATCGCTCCTTATGGTAGCACACTTGCTAGTTAATTTGTACATACTGTATATACTTTAGTATGTTTTTCAGGTTTTGTTTGTTTTACATGTTTAATATGAGTTCAGTTTATTCGCTCATTCATGTATCCATGTTATAATATTGGTTTTATATTTTCTTTCTTGTTATTCTTATGAAATAAATAAAACGTTATTTGAAAAAAAAAAAAGAAACTGTGGGTGGAGTTTTCATTACAATGTCTAGCTAATGCATTTAAACTGTTTTTCTTTCTAATATTATATACATGTTCATATATCCTATCTCTCAGCCTCCTTTCAGTCTTCCCTATGTAAAACGCAGGGCATAACTGGCAGGAGGCCAGGTACACCACTGCTTTGGAATTATAGTTAAACCTATCCCTCGTCTGATATTTCATTTTACCTACACTAAAATTTGAACCTGTTGAAATGAATTTACAGTAGTTACATGATTCACATTTGTATGTACCCATTATTCTATGTGAAGTACTTACTTCTGCCTCCACAAAATTCTTTAAATTCCTACCACTTTTAAAAATTAAAGTCGGACAATTGCCCAACTTCTCTATTAGCCCCTTCTCAAAATACGGTAGGTTCCAATTTCTGTCCAGGATCCATCTCAAATCACTCGCTTCTAAATTATACACTGTAATAAAGCTCCTTTTGAATTCCTTACGTGCACTGTTAGCCATTGGGCATGGTTCAACTTCTCCTAGCTCTACATTCACACACGTCAATGGTTCATTAACAGGGCTAGAGTGTAGAACACTCACTCGCTATTCACCAGTGAGGATAGGTCGATAAACACCTGTGCTTCTTTTAGTTTGTACCTCACTTATTAATTCAAGTACTAAGTATTCAGGATAACCACGGCTGATGAACATGTTTTCTTAAAATCTCACATTCATCCAAAAAGCTGACCATGTCAGTTGTCATTCTTGCTGCTCTAACTAATTGGCCTTTGAGCACAGATCTCTTTTGATGTGGGGGATGGCAACTAGTGTAATGTAACATAGTGTTCGAATAGGTGCTCTTACAGTGAATTCTAGCTACATAGCGATTCTCACACTCTACTTTCCTTAAATCCACATCTAAGTAGGTGATTACCTTTTCATGGACTAAAAATGTGAAATTCAAAAATGGTGTACTGTCATTCAAATGCTGTATGAACTCTTTAGCATCATCCACAGAACCTTTGAACATAATAAAAACATTGTCCAGAAATCTGGTATATAGCTTTACCTTCTCCATCAACCTGTTGTCATTAAAAGATTGGTGTTCCCACTGAGCCATTACTAGATTAGAGTAGCTCCCTCCACACGGTGACCCCATGGCCACTCCCACTACTTGTTTATAAATATTGTTGTTGAACATTACATGGTTGTTTTTTTAATATAATGTCCATTAACTATTAAAATAATCTAATCTCCTTTCGCTCATGATGTAACAACCTTTCAACAACCCAGTCAATCCCTATTTCATGTGGTATAGAGAAATACAGGTCAACAACATAAACTGTTAAAAACATCACATCTGGATGAAAACCAAAATTCTCAATAGAAATAAAAAGGCCCAAGAATCTTTACAAATTTGTTCTTCCATCACTACATAATTTTTCCAGAGGGAATCAACAAATATAGCAAATGCATATGTAATGGATGATTTTGCGTTGACCAAAGCTCTCATTGGGGGGTTTTGCAGGTTTTTATGGATTTTGGGTTGGCCAAACAATGAGGGAATACTGGGATTCAAGTTCAATAAGTAATTAAAAACATTCAAATCAACCATACCTTCGATAAACAGGTCATTGATGAAAGAATTAATCCATTTATAAGCTACATTCATTTCATTAATACTAGATATTTCATATGTTCCAGCATTTAAAACAGATTCCATTCTGCTATTATAATCACTTTTGTCCATAATCACCAGGCCTCCTCCTTTGTCCGGTTTCATTACTCGGACAGGTAGGGACTTCAGTACATTCAAAGCTTCCATCTCTTTGTAAGACAGATTTATTTTCTTATAAACACTATATACCAGATTTCTGGACAATGTCTTTATTATGTTTAAAGGTTCTGTGGATGATGCTAAGGAGTTCATACAGTATTTGAATGACAGTACACCATTTTTGAATTTCACATTTTCAGTCCATGAAAAGGTAACCACCTACTTAGATGTGGATTTAAGGAAAGAAGAGTGTGAGAATCGGTATGTAGCTAGAATTCATCGTAAGAGCACTTATTAGAACATTATGTTACATTACATTAGTTGCCATCCCCCACATCAAAAGAGATCTGTGCTCAAAGGCCAATTAGTAAGAGCAGCAAGAATGACAACTGATATGGTCAGCTTTTTGGATGAATGTGAGATTTTAAAAAACATGTTCATCAGGGTAAAAAGAGTGAGGAGCGTCCTGAAACTACTTTGGCCAGTAAGCTTTTTTGTTATTTAGACTTTTGTGTACTGTAATTGTTACAGGCTGGTTGTCATGTCAATCTTATTTTAAAAATGTATTTAACTCTCTTGTTCTGCACAGCTGATTTGTCTGATGAAGTCCACCAACTGGCAAGGTAGACGAAAAGCGCTTCACCTTCATTTGGAATAAAGCTTTGTGGTTTATTCATTTGTGCACCGGAGACGTTATTTTATTTATAGATCTGGGAACACAAGTTGACAGCAGCCTCTCTTTTGACCACCACATTGCCACTGTGGTCAGAAAGTCCTTCTGTGTGGCACATCTCATTACTAAGGGTTTTGCATCCAGGAAGAAAGAGGTCACTGTCTCCCTCTACTTTTTCCTCATTAGGCCAATCATTGAGTACAATGCCCCATTTGGCATGTACCTCACTAGACACCTGCAACAACTGGAGAGGCTGCAAAAGTACCTCACAAAGAGGATCCTTGGCCTTAAACACTTGTCCTATATGGACAGACTCAAAAAACTTCAACTATTCTCTGTCTCATATCGCCTACTTAGAGGTGATCTCTGATTGACATACAAAGCCATGTCTGATCCAGCTCTGTTAGAAATGCTACATCTAAAGAAATCCCAATCCCTTCACACCACACGCTCCAGTGACTTCAACCTCATTATCACAATCAACAGAACGTGCTGGAGGGACAGGTTCATAACCCAGAGACTGCCCTTGCTATGGAATAGACTTACCATACATGTCAAACAAAGCACCTCACCAGCCCCCTTCAAGAGAAACCTTGATGAGTGGATGAGAAATAGAAAATTCACCACAGGGATCACTCTAATGGCTCTACTCAACACAGGCACTGGGAACTAAGGTCAGGTGGCTCGATGTCAGGGTAATCCTATGGGCTAGGTTTTTAAAGGCTCCAGGGCCATTAGACTAGTACACACCAATGAACCTATAAACCTATACCCTGGTTTATGTAGAGACACGTCTGTCCTGCACATAACACAGATCAATGTTTTTTCACTGTAAATCACTGCTGGTGCAATGTCTACGTGTGCACTGGAAGTGATTCCCTGGTTTATGTAGCGATACGTCTGATCTCTGTTTTTTTCAAGGTAACCACTGGTGGTGCAATGTTTAAGAGTGCACCAGCAGTGATTACCTGGTTTATGTAGAGATAGGTCTGTCTAGCACATAACACAGATCGGTGTTTTTTCAATGGAAACCACTGCTGGTGCAATGACTAAGTGTGCACCGGCAGTGATTCCCTGGTTTATGCAGAGACAAATCTGTCCAGCACATAACACAGATTAGTGTTTTACAGTGTAAACCACTGCTGATGCAATGTCTACGTGTGCACTGGTAGTGATTCCTTGGTTTATGTAGAGACACATCTGTCCTGCACATAACCCAGATCAGTGTTTTTGTAATGTAAATCAGTGATGGTGCAATGTCTAGGTGTGCACTGGAAGTGATTCCCCAGTTTATGTAGAGATACGTATGTCCAGCACATAACACAGATCAATGTTTTTCAATGTAAACCACTGCCGGTGCAATGTCTAAGTGTGCACCAGCTATGATTCCCTGGTTTTGAGAAATTTCTCCTGTCTTAGAGTTGCTGGGACTGTGTAATTGGTATGCATAATTTTGAGGTGGTGCAGGGAGGCTTTCCCCCTCCATACATATCCGGCGTTAGGCACCCAACAAACTCATGGCCACTGGGGTCCCCAATTATCTCCCTGTATACAAGAGCCTCCAATAGTGCAGCCAACTAACACACGGGTTCCGTCTTCCTCCTTGCTGCCTACCCCATGCTTTGTGCATTTTTTTCTCTCTTTGACTGTAGCTGCCAATGAGATGTCAGCTAAAAGCTGCACTCCATCAGGTCTGCTTTATTGAAGCAAAGGCCTGATTGCTGCAGCAGCAATCAGCAAGGGAAGAGATGCCTTATAAGGAAGACTAAAGGCAGCTTGGTTTTGATGACCCAATACCACCTTTTTATGAAGTTAACGTAATGTTCTACTGTCTTTAAAACAAAGCAATGCCACTATTAAAAATGCTGATGATATGCATACTGCTGACAACTTAAATACATCTATATATTTATTGCATTTTTCAGTTAAAAAGATTATGCCTATTGCTAATATAATACTTTTGCTACTGATTCTCATCTGTAACCTTCCTCTGCTGAATGCTTTGATTTCTAAATGTTCATATTTAGAAACTGGCTTTATGGCCACTGTTGTGTTTAATATAATTACAAGCGATTCCAACCCGGTGATTTTTTTTTTTCCAGCAGGCAACTTTAAATGAGCACATGATGGCAATTAGGACTTTAGAAACATAATGGGCTTCATATGAAGTTATTCTAATATTTTACTTTGTCGAGTAATGCAGAGACTTAAAGAAACTGTTTGCTGTAATGTAAGCACTTTTACTATCCTGCTCAGGACAACATATAACTTAATACAGCCAGTACAGTGTATCAAACAATGTACTGAGATTTATAACTGACATGCAATACACTGGACTTTACTATTATGCATATAAAGGCACAATTTTCCTTTCAAGCTTCCCCTCTGAAATTAAACAGATCTCCATTTTCCTTTTTGAAAAGAAGGGTAATGTGAGAAGGTAGCATGCAGACAGTGCGGGCAGGAAAGAGGGAAAAAGTAACAGGCAAACAAAAAAACAGAAAACAAACAATAGAGGAGGTGCTGACACAAATTAGGTGGGATATGAAGGTGAAACACAGGCAGACAGAAGGAAAGCCACTGGTGCTGGTGGGACTGGGTCAGCTACCACAGAGGGAAATTCAACACAAGGAAGGGGAACACCATGATTAGGACTAGGTTAGGATGACAGGTGACAGTAGCACTGTCCAGTTCTGCACTGGGCCAGAGAACAGTCACCTCCTTGACTTCCCTCCTGGCTTTTCCAGCTACTAGAGGCCCACTAGGCACTTCCAGGTAGTGATGTGAATCTACTAGCTACAGAAGGTCATGCTCCAGGTAGTCAAAGTGGGCATCAAGCCAACAGTCTGCCACTACTCTCACCACATCCTTCAACTCCTGCCAGGTTACACACTAGAAGCCATGACTTGTATCCCCCTTTGTGGGACTGGCTACCTTGATGCAGTACAGAGGCTTGTCAAAACGTAACAACATTGCTACTAAATACCAGTGTGTGTACCTCTTTGAATGTCTACTTTGCTGTGGTATAGAGGCTTGTCATAATGTAACATTGGTACTAAATGCTAATCACTGTGTGTACCTTGGCACTACAAATCTTTGTAATGGTCTGAATGTAGTAACACTATACAGTGATCATTAAATGGTGCTGGGTGAGTCTGACAGGGAAGAGTGTGTGATGACAATGTATTCAAACTTTATATTCTCCTGGATAGGGCCCCCAATTTGAAACTTGCTGGGGGTCCCCAAGCCTTGCCTGCATAAAACCACTTATAGTTAACTTTTTTCAACAAGATGAAAAGTTCAGCAATCCTCCTTGTCGATGAGTGTGCTGCCGATGTTGTTTTTTCACACATCTTGTGTTTAGAGAACATATTTTTACACAAACATGTTCAATACTTGTATTTTATCAACATGTTTAAGATAAACTGTGCATGTTATACATATATATATATATATATATATATATATATATATACCAATTTCATAGTTACACTGGAGAAAGAAGAAACTGTCCAAAACAGAACACAATGGTCTCAAGCAATCACTTTTTTTTCATTCCAGTCAAAGCAAGCAATTCTCCAGATCACACTAGTCAGGAACTTAACAGAAGGCCAGATATACACACATTTCTGCTTTTGTACGTGCAATAACCTTTACCCTTTTAGCTGCACAGAATTTTAAGAAATCAGCACTTGCTGCTTTATTTGAAAAGGTCAACATAAACTATAAAAGGACTCTCATAGAATTGCTTTCTCTCTTAATTTACTCAAGCATTCAAAATCAGGATTAGCAAAGGCAATTCATATACTTTACACAATCAAGTTTTCCAACCCTTCAACAATTATAAATACAAAGAAACAGCTCGAAAAAAGCTATAGTTATCAGAGGCATTATTGTATATCTATGAATCCAAAGTTCTCAACCAGAATGCAATAATCTGATCAACACATATCTAAAGGTACATAAACCCCAGTGACGTATAAGGTCAGAAAAAAAACCCTATTAGTATACATTGAAGAATGCAACAAACCTCATGGATGCATGAGTAAAGATATACCAAACTGCTGTAATACATAATGCAAGAAATGTCTGTACTGCACAGAGAGAAAATAGCAAACCCCATCTCTGCACAGCCAGCATAAAACATACCCCAGCATTGCACAGAGAGAATATAACAAATCTCATCAATGCACAGTGAGGATGCAACAAATCCCATCACTACACAGTGAGGATGCAACAAATCCCATCACTGTACAGTGAGATAACAAATCCCATCACTGCACAGTGAGATTATAACAAATCCCATCACTGCACACTGAGGATTTCGCAAATGCCACTGTTGCACAGCAATAACAGAACATTACTGCACAATGAGGAGACAACAAATCCCATCACTACACAGTGAGGATATAGCAAATGCCACTGTTGCACAGCAAGAACAGAACATTACTGCACAGTGAGGAGACAACAAATCCCATCACTACACAGTGAGGATATAGCAAATGCCACTGTTGCACAGCAAGAACAGAACATTACTGCACAGTGAGGAGACAACAAATCCCATCACTGCACAGTGACGATATAGCAAATGCCACTGTTGCACAGCAAGAACAGAACATTACTGCACAGTGAGGAGACAACAAATTCCATCACTGCACAGTGAGGATACAACATACCTCATCACTGCACAGTAAGGATACAATAAACCCCATCAATGCAAAGAAAATATAACAAATCTCATCACTGCAGAGTGAGGCTACAACAAATGCTGTTGTTGCACAGCAAGGATACAACATACTCCATCATGCGCAGTGAGAATATAACAACATCACTGCACAGTGAGGATACAGCAAATGCCACTGTTGCACAGCAAAGATACATCAGTGCACAGTGAGGCCACAACAAACCCCATTACTGCACAGTGAAGATACAACAAACTCCTTTATTGCGTAGTGAGATTACAACAAATCCAGAATCTGCACATGCAAGATAAAGCAAACTCCTTCACTGTATGACTAGAGTAAAATAAACCCAATTGCTGCACAGCCAGGCAACAACAAACCTCATCACTGCATAGAAAGGATACAATAAGCCCCAGGAATGCACAATGAGGATGCAAGCCACAATGACTCAAAGTATTAAAAAAAAAAAACTGATTCGTATCCAGAGATACAACAAATTATATCAGTGAACTTTCATGAATAGAGAAAACATCACTTGTGCTATAAAAGGTCACAGTAAATTCCAATGAACTATATCTAAGGTGCACTAAACTCCATCAATTGATAACCACGAATTTAACAAACTCCATCAGTGCTCATTCAAGAATCTAACAGCACCCCCACACACAAAATGTTCAAGTATGCAACAAGATATGTCTAAGAACATAGCAAACTCTATCAATACATATCCAAGAAATGCTGTGACTGTTTATTCAGGGATACAGCAAAACCCACTGATGCATGTTCAAGGATGCAATAATCCTCATCAACACATACCAAGTAATACAACAAACCCTATCAATACTTATCCATGGATCCAACAAACTTCGAGTGCTTATTCAAAGATTCTTCAAGACCCACTGATGCATGCTCACGGATTCGACAGACTTCATCAGCACATGTCTGAGAATGTGACATATCTTATCAGTGCACACTAAGGGATGCATTTCTCATCTGATTGATAGTTTTCCATCAATGAAGCACTGTGTATATCATATTTAAATAATTCTAGAATTTGTACCTGGTACTCCATATAACTGAGAATCATATATACAGCTATGGCAAAAACAGACCCTGGGATTCAGTAAACAGTGTGTAGGCTTTGCATGAAGCCTACTCAGAGTTTACATGTAAGCGCGGTGATGTGCAGTGAGCAGCAGTGCTAATTACATATTCTTGCTGCACACTGTATTTAAACATAAATAAGCATGGTTTCATGGCCAGCAACAGTGTTGCTGGCCAGGAAGCCATGTAGAACAACACATATAGCAAACCTGTTTAATTCAGAGCACAGTAGGTTAGTGGGATTGCACAGAATGCCACAATGATTACCAGGGCTTACCATATAGTTATGCATGTGATCCAAACACAGTATAGGACAGTGCATGCAATGAAGAGTATTGTGAAATCCCATTCCAGGCAGTCTGTACCGAAGTTGTGTAAATGATCTGTAAGGGTACATAGAATGCCATGTAAAATAAACACTCAGGGAAAGTGTGTGTATTGAAAAGGAACGCACAGATGAACCGTAGGAATGACACAAGGAAAGACAGGAGAAACTAATGTGCAGCAGATGAGAGCTTGTCAATGGAAGACAGTAGTAGTAGAAATGCCAATCACATAGCAATATAGTACAGTATGGACTACACAGAGAAAATGTGTATTATGTGACTGTCATACAAGGTGACATAACAATGGGGAAAATGTGAGATAAGCATCCTTACATGAACAATGCAGTGGACATCAGGAATGTTATACACAATTGGGTTAGGGTGCATATTGTGAAGCTGCGCAAACTGATTTGCTTGAATATGAGTGAAATCTCAGCAGAGGTCTCCAGCAACTGGGACACAGGGAAAGGCTCATGGACAGCAGTAAAAGAAGCATGCACAATCATGGACAATATCAGAATAATATCACCAGTGATCCTATGTCTCTGATATAACATATGTGATTTAGAGTGATCAGAGATGGTTCTGCACAAACACACTTGTACAACTATTATGACATGTTCACACTCGAGGGTAATCACTCACTCTGTCCTGACACTAATATCTGCTGGTTTTAGGAGGGACATTGTAATACGTGTATGTGACACTGTGATCAATACAGGCTAGCTGACTGGTGTGCATGGCATATATATATATATATATATATATATATATATATATATATATATGGAAAGTAACTGCTTGGCCAGCATGTTGACCTTTGCCCTCACCTCCATGATCTCGGACTTTGTGGGTGTGTTGTCTTTGCTGTTCTTGTCAGCTTACCATTAGTTCCCCATCATTGTTTTGTCCTTTCAGTGTTCTCGGCTCGATCATGTGAAAGTCAGGTAAGTGGCCTTTCAGTTATGTGTAGGGGACCCATATATATATATATATATATATATATATATATATATATATATATTACCTTTGAATGTTTGATGGCAACATCTTCAAAACTGTTGCTGCGAACTGCAAACCGCAAAATTCTGAAACCGCGAAAACCAAAGCACCAAATTCCAAACTCATGCCCCCCTTTTGCCCCATGGTAGTGCTTGTTTCGGTGGTGGAGAGATCGGAAATGTCGAAAGTCGATATTTATTCGACATTTCAGGAAGTCGGTGCTTCGGTTTTCATATAAATGGTTCATGGATGTGCATGTTTGACGAATGTGCTTTCATACATTCAAAGATAAACCATATATATATATATATATATATATATATATATATATATATATATATATGGGTCTACTATGGTTGATTAAAAACTCACTTGATTGAAAATGAAATTACTAGGACCACTTCACTGAAAGCTCACTTGACTGAAACTCATTTTGTTGAAAGTCATAAATGGCCTTTTCCCCACTGTAGTGCGATCCTGGAGTTAGTATATAAAGTAAGGGGCGAAGCTCCCCACATATCTTGGTTATATAGTCTCTTTTGGAAACAGTTATTTATTGCACTTGTATCACTGTGTATAGTTTCAAATGTTTATAATATGTGGGGAGCTATGCCCCTCACACCCCCCAATGTGGGGGGGCTGTGCCCCTATATTCCCTTACTTTATATACTAACTCTAGAGTCGCACTACAGTGGGGAAAAGGCCATTTATGACTTTCAATGAAATGAGTTTCAAAGAAATGAGTTTTCAGTGAAGTGGTCCTAGTAATTTAATTTTCAGTCAAGTGAGTTTTCAATCGATCGTAGTAGACCCATATATATATATATATATATATATATATGTGTGTGTGTATATGTGTGTATATAAATATATATATATCTATATATATTTATTTATATATATATATATATATATATATAGGTTCATAGGTAGGTACTAGGCTATTGGCCCAAGGGCCTATAGGTACCCTGGCTTTTGCCACCCAAGAAAATTATTTTCCTGTGCCCCTGTTGAGCAGAGCCACAGAGATGATCCCTGGGGTGAATTTCCTATTTCCCATCCAATCATCAAGATTTTTCTTGAAGAGTGCTAATGAGGAGCTTTGTTTGATGTAGATAGGTAGTTTGTTCCAGAGTATGGGAAGTCTCTGGGACAGGAATCTATCCCTCCAGCATGTTCTGTTTATTGTGATGACAAGGTTTAGGTCCCTAGAGCGTGTAGGGATTGGGATTTCTTTAAGTGGAGTATGTCCAACAGCTATATATATATATATATATATATATATATATATATATATACACTCACACACACACACACACACACACACACACACACACACACTCCACACTGTCATGAATGCTACCCATGCCATCAATGTTGTCAAACAGCTACGTATGTAGTGTATCCATCATTGGAACAGGTATCACACATGCATCTGATGTAACAACTTGATGGGGATTCCACACCATCAGACAGTAATGTTTATACCACAAAAAGAATACCTAGGTATGGCCAATAAGATGTGTGACAGGGAACTGTGGCAAAGGTGGTACACCTCAGTTATACATCACTTGAAGATGTGTAGGGAAATACATGAAGAAGGGTGCATTGTATTCAGTTATTGGTGTGATGAAGGCTGTAAACTATGGAGGTATTATGGCCTGTGATGTTCATAAGTGTGTACTAGGCTATGGCCCTGCAGTCTTTACAAGCCTAGCCCAAAAACATTGCCCAGGCACCATGCCACCTGATGTTAGTTCAAAGTGTCCCTATCCAGTAGGGCAACTATAGTGATCCCTGGGGTGAACTTTCTGTCACCCATCCGCTCGTCAAGATTTCTCTTGAAGAGGGCCAATGAGGTGCTCTGCTTAACATGAATGGGAAGTTTATTCCAGAGTATGAACAGTCTTTGTAAGATGAACCTGTCCCTCTAGCATGTTCTGTTAATTGTTGTTATGAGGTTGTGATCTCTGGAGCATGTGGCATGGGGGGATTGGGATTTCATTAGGTGCAGCATCTCAAGTAGGGCTGGGTCAGACATGGCCTTGTAAGTCAAGCAGAGATCAACTCTAAGTAGATGATAGGAGACTGAAAACAGCTGACGTTTCTTTAGTCTGTCCATGTAGGACATGTTTAAGACCTAGGATCCTTTTTGTGAGGTACTTTTGTGGCCTCTCCAGCTGTTGTAGGTGTCTGGTCAGGTACATGCCAAATGGGGCATTATATTCAATGATTTGTCTAATGAGGGGTGAGTAGAGAGGGATGATGACCTCTTTCTTCCTGGATGTGAAACCTTTGGTTATAAGATGTGCCACATAGAAGGACTTTCTGACCACAATGACGATGTGGTGATCAAAGGTGAGGTGGCTGTCAACCTCGGTGCCCAGATCTCTTACGGCCCCTTCAGTGTTCAGTGGGTTCTCATCAATGTGGTAATTTGCGAGAACTGAGTTTTTTCTAAAGGCAATGATAATGCATTTTTTTGGCGTTAAGCTTTAGGCCATTGTTCTGACACCAGTCATTGGTCTCAGAGAAGCCATGTTGTAGGATGTCTGCATCAATTGAGGAGTTGATAATGACTCCTAGCTTGCAGTCATAAGTGAATTTGGTCAGCCAGAGTCCTTCTGTGTTGGGCTGGATGTCTGAGAAGTAGATGCCAAACAGGAGAGGGCCCAGGACCTGTGAGACTCCACTCCTGACTGGTTGACAGTCTGACTTGGAATCTGCAACTTTCACTCTGTGGATCCTGTCTGTGAGCCAATTTGAAACCCACCTAGTAATGTAAGGATTGATGCCTAGTTTGGTGAGTTCATCAATGATACCTGAGTGGGGAATAGTATCAAAGGCCTTGGCCAGGTTGAGGTAGGTTGTATGCACTGCCTTACCCTCATCTACAGCCTTGGTGACTGCCTCGAAGAAATCAACCAGGTTCAGCAGGCAGGATCTCCCCTTGACAAAGCCAGACTGTGTGGGGTCAAGAGTTTGGAAATTGCCTATATCTTTGTTAAGCAGGTCCATGGTGATGTGCTCCATAGCTTTGCATACCAGACTCATCAGGCTAATGGGGCGATAGTTTCCAGGGTCTGTAGTTGCTCCCCCTTTATGGAGCGGGATGACTGTAGCAGTGCACCATTTGTTAGGGACATAGCCTTAGGTAATGTTGTGATTGAACAGGGCACACAGATGTGGTGTCAGTTTGTTTTGTAGCTCATGTATGACACAGCCAGGGATATTATCAGATCCCTTGGATGCTGTATTATTGGTTTTGGGCAATGCAACTTTTACCTGTGTGGCAGAAATGGTGGGTACCAGGCTTTCTTCTGGTATTGTGATAGGGCCCTTGGGGGTAGAGAGGGGTAAAGTTGGCACTGAATCTGTCAGCCAATATGTTGGCTATATCTATTGGCTCAGTGTAGGAGGTGCCATTGTGCAATAACTCAGAGCAAATCTGGGTATTGCCTTGGAGGTTTTTGATATAGCTATAGAAGGCTTTGTGGTTGTTTTTGGTGTCAGCTGCAATTCTGACTTCATAGCTGGCTTTAGAGGATTTGATAAGGAATCGCATCTTTTTGTTGAGACTGATAAGGGAGGTTTTCCAGTTTTGTGACTTCATTTTTTTCTGCAACAGTTTCTTTCTTCTGTTGTAGAGTTGATTGATGGCTGGGGACCACCAGATTGGCTTCCTATTTTTTTGGAGGAATGTATCTTAGTTCAATCTGGTATGGCAAGGTCCATGCATTTGTGTATGTGCTTGTACAGTGCACTGGTGTGTGATTCAGCAGTTATGCAGCTATTTTCCATTGGCATGGGTGCCGAGAAGTTAGCCACCTCTTTTTTTTAGGAGCCCAAAGTCAGCTTTAGAGAAGTTTTTCAGGGTGGTCACCTTAGCGGGGGTTGTAGGTGATATGGAGATTTCCATGGTGATCAGTTTGTGGATGGATTTAACCAGGGAGAAATTGACTATAGATGTGGAGCAATGGTGTCCCATGTTGGTGATAACCAGGTTGAGGATGTTGCTTCCTTTAGTGGGTGTCAGAATAAGCTGGTCCAAGGCACTGGAACTGTTAAATTCCAGAAAGCGGTGTGCCTGTACATTGGTACTTGAATAGTTTTCCCAGTTGATGGAAGGGTAGTTGAAGTCACCCAGTATAAGAGTATTGGGTTGGACCTTGATAAGTTCCAAGGTGCTTAGGAACTTGGAGTGAGAGTCTAGGGACATGTTTTGGGTTCTGTAGCAGGCTATGACTTGTATCACCATCTTACCCACTGTTAGTTGTACCTGAAGTATCTCAGATGCATTATTCTGGGCTACCAGTCTAGAGGTGTGCATATCCTTTAAGAATATGGAGACACCACCACCTTTACAGCTTACAGTCGTATTCTGGGGGCAAAAGGTATGGAATGAGTTGTGGCCTGGGAGTGCAGGGGTGCTTTCTGCCTCTTTAAACCAGGTCTCTGTTACAGCACAGATGTCGACATTCTCTGTTTTGAGGAGAGCTTTGAGCGAGTGCCTCTTGAGATTTAGACTTCTAGCACTGAGCAGCATGACCCTCAGATTGCATTTGTTTGTAGCTGTTACGGTGGAGTTTTGGTCTTTGGAACACTGCCTAAAAACAGGCACTATAGGGGTGGCAAGAGCCTTAGCCAGTATCTGGAATCCCAGGGGTGTCAGATGCAGACAGTCTCTGGCAAAGCATCAAAGTCTGTCAATCATGTCGTCTCAGACAGACAAATACTAGATTCCCTTAGAATGACACCAGAAACTTAGCCAATTGTTGAAGTCAATCATTTTCTGCTCGTACTGTGGTATCATTCTGGGTGATGGTAGAATACTGCTCATGGCTAGGATCATACCTGCCTCAGCCACATAATCCCAGAGTTCCATCACATCTCTTTTCATGTACTCCAGGGAGGAATGTCTTGGGTCATTCACACCCACATGGGCAATGACTGAGTCAGATTTGTACTTGTTGTGGAGTGACCTGAGTGCATGTGTTATGTGGGGGATACTGGCATCTGCTAGAAACTGACTGTCACCTTCTCCTTGTTCAATCTACCGAGTGGGACATCAGTGTGCCTCACAATTGAGTCTCCTATGATCAGTACATTGGGCAAAGTGTTTTGCCTTAAGGACTTAGGTTGAGGGGCACACTGTGGTGGTGAGCTATGTGTTCTGGGGTTGGTGTGTTGTGGTGGTCGAGTGCGTTTCTGTCTTGGGGGTCTCTGTTGTTTGGGTACATTTTTATTGAGTGCCTCCATGAAGGTGGGTGTATGGTTTGTGTTTTTGTGTGTGGGTTGTGATGGTTGATGTTTTGGAGGGCTGTGTGTTCTATGTAGTGAGTTACAGGTGTTGACCTTCTCTTCTTGACCAGCTAGTATGGTGTTGGTTGGACCATGCACTGCTTCCAGTTTGGTGATACAAGTGCATCTCTCACATGTATCAGTGTTGGGAGGTAAGAGGAGAGAGTTATCTGTGTACATTAGACAGTTGCCACACTGTCTCAGAAAGCCAAATGCACTAGGTTAGCAGGACAAAGCACAGGAAATTGCCCTACACTCATACCAGGAGGGGTGGTCATAACTATTAAGTACTGGTGCTGTTACTGGGTCGGAACAGCGAGTGCTAATAGCACCTAAGTGTGCAACAATAAATGCTACAAAAGCCTGTTAAAGTGCTAGCCAATTAAGCTAATTGAAGTGCAAGAAGTAAAAGAACAAACACTTTCTAAGGGAAACATTGAATAGCAGACTTTCTGGCACCAGTGCACAAACCCAGGCAAACACGGGCTTTTAAACCAGAAAGTTGAAAGGGATGGAAAACCTGCCCAAATGGCCAGTAAACTACATTTTCTGGACCAGAAACCACTCCTCTTGTGGTAGATAGGCTACCTAGTGCTTTCCACTCCCACTGATAAGGTAGAAGGCTTCCCTCCAACACAGAAAGGTCTGAGGGGCTCAGAAACTTACAAAACAGTTCTGGATACAGCAAATCTATATCTGGGCTAGACTAGTTACAGCAAAGGTGGGAAACAAGCTTAGAACTTTTGTTGTTTTTTTTTTTGCAGAAAAGCAGTTAAAACAGTAGCAAAAACACTTTAAATGCAGTACAAGCTAACACACTTGAGTGTGTAGCAATATTAAGGCAAATACAGTTTCAATAAATGCAGATAAATTAAAAACTACAAAAAAGCGCAGAGAGCAGTAAATTATGAAAAAATCAAAATGGAGGCACTTAGAGTATTTCTTTCCCCTTCCTGTTGCTATTGTAGTCTGCAGGATGTTAAAACTGGATCCACAGAGCTTAAACAACCTCAAACCCATGCAAACATGGGCTTTTAAACCAGAAAGTCAAAAGGGATGGAAAAACTGCCCAAACGGCCAATAAATTACAATTTCTGGGCCAGAAACCATTCCTCTTGTGGTAGATAGGCTACCTAGTGCTTAGCACTCCCACTGATAAGCTAGAAGGCTTCCCTCCAACACAGAAAGGTCTGGGGGCTCAGAAACTTACAACACAGTCCTGGATACAGCAAATCTGTATCTGGACTAGACTAGTTACAGGAAAGACAGGAAACAAGCTTAGAACTTATTTTGTTTGTTTTTTGCAGAAAAGCAGTTAAAACAGTAGCAAAAACACTTTAAATGCAGTACAAGCTAGCACACTTGAGTGTGCAGCAATATTAAGGCAAATACAATTTAAATAAATGCAGATAAATTAAAAACAACAGAAAACAAGTGCAGAGAGCAGTAAATTGGAGGCACTTAAGTATCTCTTTCTCCTTCCTGTTGCTCTTGTAGTCTGCAGGACACCAAAACTGGATCCACTGAGCTTAAATAACACTTAAAATTTAAACAGACTAAAAACAGCAGTAATAAATGCAGCAGAGAAGATAAAATTGAACACTTTAGAGAAAAAGTAGCAGAAAAAACAAGATGAAGTGACAGAGTTGGAGGAGGAAACACAAATACTATTAAAGCAGCAAGCAGCTGAATAAAGTTTCCTTTAAGTAAAGTGGAAAGGGAGATAATTCAATGTTAAGAAACTAAAGGGGCTGGCCTTCTCAGATGTATGTATTAGGTAGAATGAGCTAATAACACTAGACTGGGAGGAGTGTCCCAGATCAGATTTACAGTAGGAGTGGGCAACTGCAAAGCCACCAAGTATAAGAACAAGACACCAATACAGAGGGAGGGTGGGAAACTATGCTACAACTAGCTACACTATTTTAGGCAGAAAAAAAAAACTACAGAAATGTTTATCACTGCAGAAAAACAGCAGTGAACCACTAAATGAAAGTTTTAAACAGATAAAGGAGCAAGGAGACTCTAGAGAATGTTTTTAACTGGAAACAAATCAGTTATATGATACACTCCTTGGCAGGAAATCGGAACAAACAGATGCTTAGCAATGGAGAAAATTTCCAGTTAATACTTTTCACACAGTGAAACTAGCTAAGAAAAGCTTTACAAACAGTGTGACAGTAACTAGCTGAAAAAGCTTTACAAACAGTGTGACAGTAACAAACGTGATATAACAGGCCCTGGGCAGACAATTTTAATACAACCATGATTATTTTATAGCAATAAAATACAGTAAAAATATGCAGCAGACAACAAAAAAGTGCTATAAATGGCTAGAATATGCAATAAATAGTAAAAAAATAAACAAAATACAGGATACTTATTGTTATATATCACAGATCAGAGTTGTGATCAGTGCCCCTCCTCCACTCAGCTCAGTGTGTATGTCCTTCACATACTCAGTAGTTGTGATACATGCAAAGGAGTAGTCAGCACTGTGGCCACATGCTGGTAGACATTCCACATATCATCTACCCCAAGACACAGGTCACATACCTAGTGGTCTGATTATAGGCTGTGATGTCTACATTATCCTTGGGTTGTTTGTTTTCATGATGTAACAAATCCCTCCATTTTTTTGCAGGTGTTGCCATGGCTGTGGCAGCAATCTTTGGTGTGTGTGTGTGTTGATGATATTTGTATTATACTAATATCAATGTTGGAGTCAATGATTGCCCACAGTCTGTATTCCTTCAGACAGCTGTTTGGACACAGGATGTGTATGCCATTCATGATGTCTGTCACTTAAATAATGGAAAGGGCCTAGCAGACAGCCCTGATGTACAGACCTCATCACTGGACCTCAGATATAGGTCATTTCACACATTTCAACATATTTAGATGTCATGTATGTGGCACAGTGGTCTCCCCAATTGGTGATATAGGTGTTTATGGGCACGTGCTGAGTGAATACCTCATTGAGGATTTGTGTCAAATGCCTTGGGCCTGTCAAGTTCAAAAGAATGATAGTGCTATCATCATGCATGCCCTTGATGACCTCCTTGAATTCATATAACACAGGTAATAGACATGATGTAGCATTTACAACTCACACAGGTCTGTTGCACACAGCCTGGATATTACTAGTGTCCATTTAGAAAAGGTCCATGATGACATGTTGGTCAACCTCACAGATGGGGAGTCAGGATGTGTCTATACATGCATGCATTGGGTGCTGTCCCCCCAACTCAGATGGATGCATGTTGATGTACACCCTTCTACAGGAACATTGTCTATGTGGAGAGTGTGTTGAACTGTTTATTCAATCATGTCAGGAAGGTGTATGAGCTGAGAAATGCTATTGGTGATCTGTGATGCTGTCACAGTCCATTAATTCTGTGTTATAGGCCTGGGTGAAGGTAAGACAATGCATACTGCCTACCTTGATTTGGCCTAGGGTTTGGACACAATCCCCCACACAGGTATCATTGAGAAACTCTACCAGCTGTGGATAAACCCTTACGTCACTAGATGAGTAACCAACTGGCTCACTGACAGAACACATACTGTGAAAGTTGGGGAATCAACTTGTACCAGTAGAGCTGTCACCATTGGCTT
The DNA here is from genome assembly GCF_019279795.1 of Protopterus annectens. Classification (NCBI taxonomy): domain Eukaryota; kingdom Metazoa; phylum Chordata; order Ceratodontiformes; family Protopteridae; genus Protopterus; species Protopterus annectens. The sequence continues at coordinate 107,150,249 of NC_056739.1, forward strand.
ACCCCAGGGATCTGTACTTGGCTATTTACTGTTTTGAATCTATTTCTCGACAATTCCGGCTAAACTATATGGCCTTTGGTGTACCGCATTTGCCGATTCTTGCATACTGAGTGCAATCATTGAGTCCACCAGTGATGATACATACTACAGGAGGGACTAACACAAACAAATGATTGGTGACAAAGCCACATAGTCAACAAATAAATGCAAAAATGTGTCTTTATTTTGTCATTTTGCAAAGTGGAATTCCCTGCTAATTACAACATTGACAACAGTCCTGCAGTGCTGAAACACAGTGTTGCAAGACCTCGGAACATATAGATAGTAATCTGAACTTTGACCATCAAATGTCTACACTGGTATTGAAAGCCTACATTGTGCACATCCAAAGTCATGCCATTGTATTCAGATTTGAGGATTATATTAAAGTACTGTACTCAAATCTCAACAGAAGACTAATAAAGTATAATGCTGTCATTTGCATGTACCTCAGCAGACACTGGAGCAGCCGGAGAGAAAACACAGAGCCTACAAATCATGGCATGATGTATGTGGATAGACTCAAAGCCATGACACTGTAATTTGTATCGTATAGGAAGAGTTAACTTCTGCTTGGCCTCCAGGCCAGTCTCTGACCCTGACCTGGTGGGAATAGTACACATCCATGAATCTGATATAGCTGATGACATCAGCAGTGTCTGGTGAGAAAAATATGGTAATAACAGTGTCCCACATGCTGGTGTAAAAGGCTCTCTGCAAATGTCAAGCAAGTGCACACACACACCAGTTGACTGCAGTGAGGACAGAACCGTCCCCCCATCTAAGTATAGACTACAGAGCTCAGTACTTTACTCAAGCACAGGGTACAAAGTCTGACTTTTACAAGACTGCAGAACAACTTATAGTGGATAGCATCAGCAGTGGATGAAGGAGAGAAGATTTTGGGAGGCTTGTATGAAGTGGATGTGTAGGTATATGCAATTGTCAAAATACTGTCAATCCATGGTATTGGACTGGCAAGTGTAGGATACACACTTATGCTTTTCTGGCTAGATAGACACACACACACACACACACACACACACACACACACACACACACACACACACACACACACACACACACAAAATTGACTGCAGTGAGAACAGAACCCCCTACCTAAGTATACAAATTACATAACTCAGTACTTTACGCAATTGCCATGGCACAAGCCTGACTTTTACAAGGCTGCAGGACAACTTATAATGGCTGACATCAGCAGTGGATATAGGAAAGAAGATGTTGGGAGGCCTGCATAGGTTCATAGGTAGTTACTAGGCTAATATCCCTATATCCTTTACAAGCCTAGCCGTGGAAAAACCCAAGTACCCTTATTGACATAGTTTGATGGTCATTTTTAGCATAGCAATTTTGTGATCAGCACCAACTGTGCCCATCTGTGAGGGACATAGGTGGCATCCCTGGGGTGAATTTACAGTCACCCATCCAGTTGTCAAGGTTGTGCTTGAATAGGATCATTGAGCTCTGCTTCACATGTAGTGGGATCCTATACCAGAGGAGTGGCAATCACTGGGAGATATATCTCTGTCCATCCAGCATGTTCTATTTATGTCACAGGCTAAGTTGAGATCCGTGGAGCAAGTTATTCTTGTCCCATTTGATTTGCGAATGTGTAGCAGTTCCATTACTGTAGGGTCTGAGACAACTCTGTAGGCCAGGCACAGGTCGCATCTCAGCAGCCTGTATGATACTGAGTAGAGTGAAAGGGCTTTCCATGTATGTCATGTTTTGTAGGCCCTGGATTATCTTGGTCAGAAACCTCTGTGGTGTCTCCAGTTGCTGCAGATGTCTGGTGATGTATATACAGAATGGAGCACTGTACTCAATTAATGGTCTGATAAGGTTAGCGTACAGTGGAGTTATAATCTCTGTGGTCTTGGATGGGACGGCCTTATTTATGAGGTGCACAATGTAGAATGCTTTTCTTACCACTATGGACACATGGTGATTGAAATTTAGGTTGCTATCAACTTGTGTTCCCAAGTCTCACACCACTGAGTTTGAGGTTAGTGGGGTGCTATGTATATCATAATTCGCAGGGGCTATTTCTTTGCCAAAGTAAACAGTGAGGCATTTTTTTGTGTTAAGTTTGTCTGTGAATTTCGCAGCAATCATTTATCTGTGTCAGCCCTTTCTGTAATATGTTAACATCACTGGAGGACTCCATGATTGCACTTAGTTTACAGTCATCTGCAAACTTGGTAAGCTGCTGGCCATCCACCTTTGTGTGGACTTCAGAGAAATAGTTTCCAAACAGTAGAGGGCCCAGCACAGATCCTTGTGGTACTCCACTGGTAACTGGTCTATTAGTGGAGGTGGATGCCCCAACTTTGACCGTGTGTGTTCTGTTGGTGAGGCATTTGGCTACCCATCTAGTAATGTACAGGTTAATCTCCAGATGGGAGAATATCTCTATGATACCTGAATGGGGGATTGTGTTAAAGGCCTTGGCTAAATCAGGATAGGTGGTATATACTGCTTTCCCCTCATCCAGGGCTTTGGTGACATTCTCGAAGTCCACTACATTTAATAAGCAAGATCTACTCCTGACAAAACCTAACTGGGTTGGGTCAAGAGTTTTGAAGGTCGCCTAGGTCCTTGTGGATAAGGTCCATGATGATTCTCTCCATAGCCTTACAGATAAGGCTGGTTAGGCTGAGTGAATAGCTCCCAGGGTCAGTTGATGGATGTGTAGGCATGTGCAACTGTGAAGATAGTTCTACTTCTGCATGTTACCAAATTGATGTGCATTGCATGTCATGTAACATTTGTTATTATTTTATATAGTGTAGTTGATATATTTGTGAACAAGTACTGAAAAGCCATGGTTGCAGTGCATGGGGGAGGCAACACATGGCTGCATTGTAAATATGTGACATATTATTAAATAGGGCCTTCAGTTTGTTATGTTTTCACATGTAGTTTTGTGGCATAAAGAGTAAATGGACAGTAAACAACAGTAATACATGCTAACAGTGACTTTGTATAGTGCAATGGTGAGCAACAGGCTTGCACGAAGGATGGCAAAGTGCATATGCAAGAAACACATTTTCATTACTTTCCCTGTTTGTGTATAGTTAAGCAGTGTGCAAAAGTGAGCCTCTTTGCTAAGTTAGTATTGAGTGTATGGAACACACATGCTGCTTAGCTGACTCTGTGGCAGTATTTGTAAATGTATTGACACATTCCCTTTTGAGCCCAGATGATGATGGGTTTGAATCCAGGTGTATCTAATACTTTTAAATAAACAGTGATAATGTAATGACATTAAGTCCTTGTAGTACATGTTTTACTGTGTATTGGCATAGTGCAGCAGGGTTAAGTGGCATTGTGCTGAGGTAATGGCGGCATTGTAGGGCAGCTCACCATCGCTTGGAATTGGTGCATGATGCCAAACTCCACCCAACATAGAGGCCAAAAAATGAAGGGATCTATTGCTTTTTTCCGGTACTTGTGTATTGTATGTGATTCTATTTTTCTGACCACATTATAGGTGTTAAAATGGGGTAGATAGAAAAGTGATGAAATGGAGAGCAACCAATAGGAAGAACAAATGGAAAGCAATATAGGAATGTGCAGGAGGGAGGTAGGAAAGAACCATTGTTATCCATTTCTTCAACAGTGAAAACTGAAAATATGTAGATAATATTAGCTGAATTTGGACTGTCACCTCCAGAAAGAGTGGTGACAACAATGTAATCATGTTGTACACCCAAATGGACTGAATCAAGTGTCAAGAAGACACATATGTGAAATGGAGAGGTATGTATGAGACAATATTTTGTGAGACAGGAGCCCATTTTTTTGATTCATTAAGAGAAGAATGCTGGGTAAGGGACATAGGTATTTTTGGGTCAGGTAAGTTGGGTAGGTAAGGAAGCAAATGCAAACAAACAAGACAAGAGACAGGGATGGTGGGGGACACCATGATTAGGGTAATGGAGGGGACAACACAGGCTCATGCCCGTCCAACATGGAGACAGTAAGAATCTAGTCCTCACCCACTGGACTGTCATCACTGTCCCCTTACTCTGCTGGTGGCTAGAATTCTTGATGTCTCCTCCTATGTACCATGACAGAGAGCAGCCTCTCCATCCAGCATAGGCATACACCAATGATGAGATGCATAACCCTACACACCAACCCTGGCATCTCTTGGCAGGTGATGAAATCCCCACCTCCGCCACTGCTCCTGGAGGGTACCGCAGCACCAGCTGCCACGGCAATACTACCTGAGCATGCAGGTAGTGCAGGGGCAGCAGAGGCAGTGCTACTACATTGGATCCCAGACATATTAGGCATTGGCGCTGGAGCTAGTGGAGAGGGGGAAGGCTGATCCATTGGGACTGGCCTACCTCACTGTGCTGTGAAGCATTTAGTGATTTGGTACAGATGGATGACATGTAGACATTTTGATGACACATAATAGAAAATAAAAAAAAGAGAGACAAGGGTTGGGGTGACAGAAAAAAAGAGATAAAATTACGACCATCATATGTGACATACAATGCATTAACACAACTATACAACTATTTTATCTGAATTATTATATTTAAGTACAAGTCCTAACAAGTACACACTAACTACAGATTGCTGAAAGTAAACCTTGAAATGTGCATATACTGCACATATGCTTGGTTCAGTTGTACAGATTACAGTTAACAGCAGGGCATTTATACCACTTGTATAGCGTTTAAGTTAATGTAATATTATTAAAGAAATGCATTATTGCATAGTTATTACTCATGGTACTTGAACCCACAACCTCTGATTACAGTCTTATACTTGATTCCTAAAGTTAGTGTGTGCTACAGACTATTGCATGCATACTTGCTTTTACAGTTAGTATATCCATGCTCAGTTTGTTACAACTGTATAAACTATCCCAAATCTATCTTCAGCTTTTAAAGCTACAATAATACTTCTCTTGTGCTGCATATATACCACTTGCTTCACTCAGTCTTTCCATTTGATCAGAATGAGCCCATCTATTGAACTCTCTTTCAGCATTAGCTGCAGAAAGAAAAGAAGAGCATTATGCATACCAGCCTTGCCTATATTTAGTTTTCTATGTATTACAAATACTATTATCATACATAGCTGTGGGATGTCAGCAGTTTGAAATTCATTCATGCACTGGTTGTGGGTATCCCTTTTGCACTGCTGTTGGTCATTAAAATTATGTCTACACTGTTCTCCAATGTGTAGGATGGCCAGTAACACTGGATACAGCCTGAGCCAAACTATTCCAAGTCTCACACTTGTACTGGGAGCCAGAATAGTTCCCCCATGCAGACGTCTTTGCATGTGGAGCCTTACCAGGAGTTCAATAAATATCCTGGAATCCTGGAAACCCCACCTTTAAGTCCTAAACTGGGAAGCTTCCCTCTCTAGCTCCAGACATGTCTGTCACCCAAACTACAGCAATGGCAACTACTGCTTTCCTACCAATACCTGTTATCACATGTTTTGGTAGTCTGCAAATCCAAGCAACAAAGCCAACCATATCTGCATGATGTTAGGCAGACAGCAGCAGTGCCAAGCAACAAGGAAAGAAATATTTTAAATTGCAAGGTTAATCTGACACTTGACCTTAGCTTGAGGGGTGTTTGCTCTTGTAGCTTGGAAATATATATTGAAAATTTGAAAGTTGACTGTTAGCTAAGTTTGCAGACATTCACTGGGGCATAAATGTCATCACCTGACACTTTTGTTTTTGGCTTTATACACTGGTAAATTGTTTTTTAAAGTGAGGGATTCAAACTGAGGCATAAGGGGCAAAACATTTTCTTCCACAGCTGTGATTTTTCATCTTTTCCACAGAAGTGCTGCTTACACATAGTCAGGAATCATTCATAAATACAGGTGACAGTCTGAGGTCTTACACATGTATGTGTGTGACCTGACAATGTTCTTGTAAGTATGTATATATATATATATATATATATATATATATATATATCCAGCTGTGTATGTGTCTTATTTAATTGTGAAGGCCATTCAAGTCCAGATAGCAGAATCATACTTACAGAAATACAGTAGACAGTATACCCTCAGTCATACAACTGAAAACACAATAAGAGTGGCTTATCCCTCATGCATATCATGCATATAAGTCATATCAGCTCCACTATCTAAAGTGTTTAACTGAGAGTGAATATAATGGGAAATGGAACAACAGTAAAAAATGTCTGGAATATCCTGTATTAGAACATAGGACCATATGTATGGCAGCCCTACACTTAGACCTGTTGCAACAAGAATGTTGAACTAACACTTGTATATTTTTCAGTTCATTACTATAAAATGCACTATCACAACAGTAAAAATAGGTTGCACACCCTGTACTAGAACCCAGGGCCATCTGTATTCCAGCCCTACATTTACTCCTGCTGCCATAGGACTAGTTGCATGACAGTTCCAAACTTTCCTACTCATTCTTATGTTCTCTGTGTTAACCACAGTGCAACTCTTAGTGTGTCTGCATGGTGCCCAACAGAATTAATTGAATGCATCCATTTTCAATAACTTCAGCACTGGTTTTAAGGAGACATACTCATTCAAGCTAGGGGGCTTAAATTATGAGACCTCCCCCACTGATTTTGATTCACTGTTGTTATTTTAAATTGAGAGTATCTGTTTTGTGTTTTAAGGTCTGAAGAAATGGCATTGTTTGGTCTGCAAAAGTAGTTACCTTTTATTTGTTTACTTGTTTTATTAAAGCTTTAATGTTTTTATAGCCATGGTGGTCAACTAGCATTTTTATTCTTATTTTACATGGTTTGATGTTACCAGTCAACCTTTACTTATAAGGATAGTCTGTCTTTTTTTTCTCTATATTTCTACATGGGTCTGGATTTGAACTCTCACTCCACTGAGCCTACAGAACACAGTAAGGGTGCCTTATCTCTCTTTGCCACACAAACAACTTTGCAGCAAGGAACTGATATCATTCTGCATACAAACAACTGAAACATCATCCACAGTACTAAGAAGTTATATAACAGTTATTTGTACATTTATTAATTTTGGATGTAGTGCACTGAGTCGTCACACAATCATTTGACTATTGCTTGCAAAAATGCAGCTCCGTTTTACCTCTCTGTGTTTGTTGCTCATTCTTGTCTCATCTGACTAGTAATCTGACACATGCAGTCTGTAAGGCATTCTTTATCATTGTCCTTAAAAAGTATGAGGATATTAAATAGCAATAATATACAGCTGTCAACAAATGAAGTGGAAGTTGAATGTTAATGAACAGAACTTGTGAATCATGTGCTGCTTACTTACATTTCCAAACTTGATAAAATTATTTCTACACTTTGTAAGTCTAATATGACACACTCACTGGAGGTAGGGCAATCTGCATTGCTGTTGTGTTTTCCTTCTCCATATCAGTAATCATTCACAGTTCCAATCTATTAGCCACAAACACTGAGGGAGTGCCTGCACTATGTTTACAGTTGCTACACAGAGCCATGTATTTGGGATTCAGCAATTATATTGAGTTCACACATAATTTGCATCTTCATCATGCTCACAGTCCTGAATCTACACCACAAAAAGGGAACTGTGTAGCTAGGAAACCTGAAGGTGAGGAGACTTGCTTATGTGGAAAACACAGAAGAGGCTATTACTTTGGGATATGTCTGTACAGAAGACTACTGAACTTGAGAAGGTATGCTTGCATTTTTCAGCTACATATACTGAAATGTCATTATGAAAAATCTGTTTAATATTTCATGTATATACACACACACACACAAAGAAAATTAATTTACCTGTTTGCATTACTGAGAAGTGCATTGATGGCACGGGCATGTTTGTCAGGTCATTTCACAGGTGTACATGATTGGTAATAGCTTAAAATGAAATGTTCTGTGTTAAATCTGGAGACGTTTCAGGGACATTTCGTTTGATAACAGTTTTAGCATTTCACTGATGGTTTGTTAGCAAAATGTGTCATTTGCCTGTTCTTTTGAGGGTGGGGAAACAAAGCTGCATTGCTGTATTGGAACAAATAATGATATATTGCTATTGTTACTCTCCTTATTTTGCATCCAGCCTTGCTTTGTGTGTGAATGTAATATGTTGCAACCACCCAATTCCTTTTGTTCATATTTCAAATACCTAAACTGTTTTGTTTCTCTAATAGGTAATAGTAAAATAGGTTCATAGGTTCATACTTGGCTATCTGCCCTAGGGCATTTATAAGCCTAGCCAGAGTGTGTGTGGCTTTCACCACCCCTTAGGATGAGAATACTATACCCATTAGTTTGCTGTGCCTCTGTCCAGCAGTGACACAGAGATGATTCCCGGGGTAAACCTACGATCTCCCATCCACTCGTCAAGATTTCTCTTGAACAGAGTCAGTGAGGGTTTCTGCCTCACATGGACTGGGATTCTGTTCCATAGTGTAGGGAGTCTCTGGGTGATGAATCTGTCCCTCCAGCACGTCCTATTTATATCCGTGTTGAGGTTTAAGTCTCTTGCTCTCGTGGCTCTGGTGGATTTGGATTTTTTGAGGTGGAGCATGTCCATTAATTCCGGGTTGGACATGGCCTTGTATGTCAGGCAGAGATCACCTCTGAGCAGACGGTATGCGACTGAATAGAGCTGGAGTTTCTTCAGTTGGGCATCGTATGACATATGTTTGAGCCCCTTTATCCTTTTGGTGAGGAACTTTTGGGGTCTTTCCAACTGCTGCAGGTGTCGGGTAAGGTACATTCCGAATGGGGCATTGTACTCAATCATTGGTCTGATAAGTGAAGAGTACAGTGGTACAATGACCTCTCCTGATCTGGATGTGAATCCCTTCATGATCAGGAGGGCAATGTAGAAGGTCTTCCTAACCACTTTGGCAATGTGAGTGTCAAAAGAGAGGTTACTGTCAACTTGGGTCCCCAGGTCCCTGATAACATCTTCCGTGTTTAATGGATTACCACCTATGTGGTAATTAGGGGTTACCTTGTTTTTCCCAAAGGGTATGACTATACATTTTTTGGCATTTAGCTTAAGGCCATGACTCCGGCACCAGTTATCCATTTCTATGAGACATCTCTGGAGAATGTCTGTGTCTGATGGAGTGTCAATTATGGTGCCCAGTTTTCAGTTATCTGCAAATTTTGTCAGCCACAATCCCCCTATGTTTGCCTGCACTTCAGAAAAATAAATGCCAAACAAGAGGGGGCCCAGGACTGAGCCCTGTGGGACACCGCTCGTGACTGGCTTAGAGTCTGACATGGCACCAGCAACTCTAACCCTGTGTGTTCTGTCCTTGAGCCAGTTTGCAACCCATCTTGTGACATATGGGTTTACATCTAAGCTGGTGAGCTTTTCTATGATGCCCGAGTGGGGTATTGTGTCGAACGCTTTTGCTAGGTCAAGGTAGGCTGTGTGAACTGCCTTACCCTCATCAATGGCCTTAGTGACTGTTTCGAAAAAGTCGACCAAGTTCAAGAGGCAGGATCTGCCCTTGACAAAGCCAAATTGGGTAGGATCCAGTGTCTGTAGGTCCTCAATGTCTTTATTTATGAGTTCCATTATGATCCTCTCCATAGCTTTGCAGACAAGGCTCGTCAAGCTTATGGGGCGGTAATTTCCAGGGTCCGTAGAAGCACCGCCTTTGTGGAGTGGGACCACAGTTGCCGTACGCCATTCTTTGGGTACGTACCCTGTAGTAAGGCTAAGATTAAACAGCAGACTTATGTGTGGGTTTAGTTCCTCATTGAGTTCCTGTAGCACACAGCCGGGGACACCATCCGGTCCCATTGATGCTGTGTTTTTTGCTTTAGAGAGAGCAGCTCTCACCTGGGCATCTGAGATGTTTGGGAAACTAGACTCTGGTGGGATAGATAGTTCTCCTTTTGTGGGGGGGGGAGGGGAGAAATTTGCACTGAACCTGTGTGCCAGTATGTTGGCAATGTCTGTGGGTTCAGTGATTTTTTTATCATTTTGGACTAATTCTGAGCATATCTGGGAGTTTCCACCCAGGTTTCTAACATAGCTAAAGAAGGCCTTATGATTGTCTTTTGTGTCATTAGCGATTTTTCTCTCAAAGTTGGCCTTGGATGATTTTATGAGTGATCGTAGTGTTTTGCTAGTATTGATCAGAGATGCCTTCCCTTTTAGGGATTTTGCTCTGTCATGTAGTAGCTTTCTCCTCTTGTTGTAGAGTTTGTTTATGGCTGGGGTCCACCAGACCGGGTGCCTGCCCTTGGTGGAAAGGGTCTTGATTTTATTAGGGATTGCTTGATCCATACATTCCTAGAGGTGCTCGTAGAAGGCATTTGTAAGGGTTTCAGCAGTGTGGGTTGTGGTTTCCACTGGCTCGGGGGCCTTGAAGGATACCACTCCATTCTTAAGAAGTGTGAAGTTTGCTTTTGAGAAGTTCCTCACTGTGGTCTTTTTTGCTGGGGGTGGGGGCGGGATGTGGATCTCCAGTGAGATTAATTTATGGTCTGATCTCACCAATGAGGGGTATACTTCCGGTGTGGAGCATTTTGTCCCCATGTTTGTGATGATCGGGTCTAGTATATTTTCTCCTCTTGTGGGAATGGTGACTAGCTGTTCCATAGCATTTGAGTTTATGAACTCCAGGAACCTTTGGGCTAGGGTGTTGGGGCTTGAGTAATGTTCCCAGTCTATGTTTGGGTAGTTGAAGTCACCCAATATGATGGTGTTTGGAGAGACATTCATACTCTCCAGTGTCTTCAGGAAGGCTGTGTGGGTTTCCTGAGTTTGAGAAGGTGGTCTGTAGCATGTTACAAACTGTAGGGCAGTTTTACCTATGGTTAATTGCACCTGGATGGTCTCCGATGCTTCGTGCGTTGCCACTAACCTGGAGGTGTGGGTATCCTTTATGAATATGGATACTCCCCCTCCTTTTGTGGTTCGGTCCAGATTTTGTGGCAGGAACGCATGATATGAGGTATAACCTGATAGTGCTGGGGTGCTCTCAGGAGCCTTGAACCAGGTTTCAGTCACAGCACAGACATCGATGTTCTCCATACTGAGGAGGGCTTCGAGGGCATGCATCTTAAGGTTTAGACTTCTGGCATTGAGCAGTATTACCCTTAGTTTTTCTCCATTTTTGTTTTCTAGGCGGTAGGTTTATCATTTGAGCCTTGCCTAAAAGGCACTATGGGGGTGGCAAGAGCCTTTGCCAATATCCAGAAGCCCAGGGTGACAGGTGCAAGCCGTCCCTTGCGAAGCAGCGTGGCTTGTCAAGCATGTCATCCCAGGCAGACAGACATTGGATCCCCTTAGAATGACACCAGTAATTAAGCCAATTATTAAAGCTGATCATTTTGTCTCTGTATTGTGGCATCATTCTTGGTGAGGGTAGGATACTGCTCAGGGTCAGGGTCATACCGGCCTGGACTACATAGTCTGAGAGCTCCTCTATGTCTCTTTTCTTGTAGTCCAGGGAGGTACGTCTCAGGTCGTTCACACCAGCATGGACAATGACTGAGTCATACTTGTACTTGCTGTGGAGTGACCTGAGTGCTTATGTTATGTGGTGGATTCTAGCTCCTGACAGGCAGCTTACTGTGATCTTTTCCTTGTTCAGTCTGGTGAGTGGGACGTCAGTGTGTCTGACTATGGAGTCACCTATAACAAGTGTGTCTGGCATTGTGTTTGGCCTTAAGGGCTGTGACTGTTTATCACACTGACTTTGAGAACTATGTGTTGCATGTCTTATGTCTTGAGGTGGCAGTTGCTTGGGTGTCTGCTTTGGAGGCCTCTGTAGTTTTGGTAGATTTTTGATCAGTGCCTCCGAGTATGTCTTTGTGTGTTTATGTGTTTGTTTTGCAGTTGTGATAGTTCTATGTGAAACTGGGTTTGTGGTGTGCGTGGTTTCCTTTTCCTCCTGTCTGGTCTTGCCAGTCCTGAGTTGAGAGAGCTCAGCCTCCACTTTGGCTATATAGTTGCATCTCTCACATGTATTTGTGTTTTGTGGGAGAAGGAGTGGGTTGTCTGTGTACATGAGGCAATTGTAACATTGTCTCAAGATGCCCAGATTCACCAGCTGAACAGGAGAGGACGCTAGCAACTGACCCTTCGACATGCTAGAAAAAGTGAAAAAGTTTGCTGTGTAACTGAGTCAGAAGGGACCTATAGGAAATGGGTACTCAAGGGGATTCTAGGCTAATGTAGTACTTTGTTTAGTATATAAGTATTTTACCTATATAAAAATGCTTTAGGAGCAAGTGCTGAGCTTTTGAGATAGAGAATAGACTGTTTAGATTGCAAGTAGAGAAGTTCTAAGGGAAAAATTGAAGAGCAGACTTTACAGAGCCAGAAATAGTTTAACCTTGTTTAACCGGCGCTGCCCGATGGTGCTCTATGGGCAATTCCATGCTAAAGCGGGCTTTATAGCAGGGGTTGAAAAGACCTAGGAATTGACCCAAAGTGGCCAATAGACTACAAGTTTCTGGCTGGAACCACTGCTCTAGGGACAAATAGGCTGCTCAGTGCTCCCCACTCCCACTGGTGAACAAAGAAGCTTCCCTTTATCCAAATAAGGATATGGAATAGCACAGGAACCAAGCCAAAGCCCAGAGATCAGCAAACTCTGAAGACTGGACTATTCTAGTTCAGTAAGGTGGGAAAACAAGATTTTTTTTTTTTTTTTGCAGAAAACAGAGGAAAAACAGACAGTAAATGCTATAAATGCTTTTAAACGGCTAGCACTTGAGTTTGTTAGCCTACAGGTAAAATTAAGCAACAAATAACTTTTTAAAAGTGCAAAACAGTTAATCAACACAAAAACAGTTTAAATAGAATGCAGAGCTGTATAAACAGGCAAAAATGCAGTCGCTAAGCAGTAAATAATCAAAAAGCCAGAAAAAAAATACTTAAATCAGGAAAAAGTCACTCTTTTGCTCTCTGCTGCTTGTAGAACTCTGCAGGACACCACGAGGAGCTGTGCTGAGTTGAATACAAGCGAAAAAGCATGCTAAAGTGGGCCTTATTACAGGGGGCTGAAAAGAGCTAGGAATTGACCCAAAATGGCCAATAGACTACAAGTTTCTGGCTGGAACCACTCCTCTAGGGACAAATAGGCCGCTCAGTGCTCCCCACTCCCACTGGTGAACAAAGACACTTCCTTTTATCCAAATAAGGATATGGAATAGCACAGGAACCAAGACAAAGCCCAGAGATCAGCAAACTCTGAAGACTGGACTATTCTAGTTCAGTAAGGCGGGAAAACAAGATTTTTTTTTTTTTTTGCAGAAAACAGAGGAAAAACAGACCATAAATGCTATAAATGCTTTTAAACAGCTAGCGCACTTGAGTGTGTTAGCCTACAGGTAAAATTAAGCAACAAATAACTTTTTAAAAGTGCAAAACAGTTAATCAACACAAAAACAGTTTAAATAGAATGCAGAGCTGTATAAACAGGTGAAAATGCAGTTGCTAAGCAGTAAATAATCAAAAAGCCAGAAAAAATACTTAAATCAGGAAAAAGTCACTCTTTTGCTCTCTGCTGCTTGTAGAACTCTGCAGGACACCATGAGGAGCGGTGCTGAGTTGAATACAAGTGAAAAAGCGCTCTAAAGCGGGCTTTATTACAGGGGGCTGAAAAGAGCTAGGAATTGACCCAAAATGGCCAATCGACTACAAGTTTCTGGCTGGAACCACTCCAGATGCAGTCGCTAAGCAGTAAATAATCAAAAAGCCAGAAAAAAATACTTAAATCAGTTATAGCAAATACAGTTATAACAAATGCTCTGAAATATACTGTATATTTCCAAAATGTTTGAGAAGGACAGTCAGAACACAAGAAGGTTCAAGTGAAAGAGAGAAAAAAAAAAAAAAAAGTTTTGTTTTACTTTTTGAAAGGGAAAAAGGAGGAACAGAAGGCCTTATCAAATGTTCTCTCTGTATTAAGCAGAATGAGCTAATGACACTAGACTGGGAGGTGTGTCACAGTAGGGCCGGGCAACTGCAAAGCCACCAAGTATAAGAGCAAGACACCAACAGGGAGGGAGGGTGGGACAAAATAGCCTACAGACAGCAAGCACTAGAGAGACAAATGAAAGTTTTTAAACAGATAAGGATTTGTGAAGATACTGAAAAGACAAAGTGCTTTATATATATTAAATTGTAAAAACAGTAATCTGTAAAAATAATCAAAAAAATCAAGATACTTATATTTTGTAGCTCAGTTGCGGTCAACAACTTCTCCAGTCTGCACTGTGTGTAAAGACAGAAACCCTACCAAAGTTAGGGCTTAAAAACCAGAACAACTTCTTTTTTTTTTACAAGAACACAAAAGAACCAGCCCCCACTAGCCAAGAGATAATTACACAGAGGAAATGTTTCAGTTTACACAATAGCCTACAGACAGCAAGCACTAGAGAGACAAAAGAAAGTTTTTAAACAGATAAGGATTTGTGAAGATACTGAATAGACAAAGTGCTTTATATATATTAAATTTTAAAAACAGTAATCTGTAAAAATAATCAAAAAAAAATCAAGATACTTATATTTTGTAGCTCAGTTGCGGTCAACAACTTCTCCAGTCTGCACCGTGTGCAAAGACAGAAACCCTACCAAAGTTAGGGCTTAAAAACCAAAAATGCTACCTTTTCTGTTTTATCTGAAAATAGGAAATTTTTAGTTATGTGATACTTATGTGTATTATCATTCTATTGTGTTTTAGATCACCTAGAACTATTGCACCCAGGTATCTCAATCCCTGAACCCCCCCCCCATTGTCCCTGAGAATCAGGTCATTGTGGATGCTTTTAGGTGTTATGGTGCCTTTCTGCTTCAGAAAGGACATGGAGATATGTCAGGCAAAATGCAAATTTGGCTGCAGATGTGAATGCAGTAGGTGGCCACAGCAGGACATATGATCAGGTGTGCCATAGGGCCACTAACATGATCTCATCTGCACGGAGGAGAGCAGATGCAGTGACCCATAATCAGATTAATACCAGGGGAGCCTGCTATAGAGCCACCACTAAGAACAAATTAAGAGTCCCTGTCCACTGTCAAGGATACAGACAACTCACAGTAAAATGCAGACCAGCATGTCCTTGACATTGGTGCTACTGTTTTAGGGACAGCAAGTATGTCCCAGGAAGAGATTCCAGGAAGGCTTATTTATCTCAAATGTTAAATACTCTTGTATAGTAAAATATTTACAGCAATACACTAGCCCATAGAAGTGCCCTGGCATCATGCTGCCCAACTTTAGTTCCCAGTGTCTCTATCAAGTAGAGCCACTGGAGTGATCCTAGGGTGAACTTTCTATTACCCATCCATTCATCAAGATTCCTCTTGAAGAGGGACAGCGAGGTGCTCTGGACATGTATGGGAAAGTCTATTCCAGAGCATGGCCAATCTCTGGGTGAGGAACTTGTCCCTCTAGCATGTTCTGTTGATTGTGGTTATGAGGCTGAGGTTTCTGGAGTGTGTGGTGTGGAGGGATTGGGATTTCTTTAGATGTAGCATTTCTAACACAGCTGGGTCAGCCATGGCTTTGTAAGTCAAGTAGAGACTGCCTCTAAGTATGTGATATGAGACAGAGAATAGCTGCAGTCTTTTGAGTCTGTGTAGGACATGTGTTTAATGCCTAGGATCCTCTTTGTGAGGTACTTCTGTGGCTTCTACAGCTGTTGCAGGTGTCTAGTGAGTTACATGCCAAATGGGGCATTATACTCTATGATTGGTCTAATGAGGGAAGAGTAGAGAGGGAGAGAGAGAGATGATGACTTCTTTCTTTCTGGATGCAAAACCCTTGGTAATGAGATGTGCCACATAGTAGGACTTTCTGACCACAGTGGCAATGTGGTGGTCGAACAAGAGGTTGCTGTCAACCTGCGTCCCCAGATCTCTAATAACACCTTCAATGTTCAGTGGGCTCCAATCAATGTGGTAATTTAGTGGGAAATTATTTTTTACCAAAGCGGATGAGGACGTATTTCTTGGCATAAAGCTTAAGACCATGGTTTCACACCAGCCATTGGTCTCAGGGAGGCCTTTCTGTAGGATATCTCTTCTCACTTGGGGAGCTAATAATGGCTCCCAGCTTGCAGTTGTCTGTGAACTTGGTCAGCCAGAGTCCCTTTGTATTGGCCTGGACTTCTGAGAAGTAGATGCCAAACAGGAGAGGACCCAGGACCGATCCATGTGTGACTCCACTCATGACTGGTTGGCAGTCTGACTTGGCGTTCACTACTTTCACATTGTGTGTTCTGTGAGCCAATTTGCAACCCAACTAGTGCTAGAGGGTTTGATGCCTAGTTTGGTGAGTTTATCAATAATTCCCAAGTGAGGAATGGTATCAAAGACCTTGGCCAGATCAAGGTAGGCTGTATGCGCTGCCTTACCTTCATCCACAGCCCTGATGACTGACTCAAAGAAGTCAACCAGGTTGAGCAGGCATGATCCCCCTTTCACAAAGCCAAAACTGCGTGGGGTCCAGAGTTTGGAGATTTCCTATATCTTTATTAATCAGGTCCATGATGATGCGGTCCATAGCTTTACATATCAGACCCATCAGGCTAATGTGGCAATAATTCCCAGGGTCTGTAGTCACTCCCCCTTTATAGAGATAAATGACTGTAGCAGTGCGCCATTTGGTAGGGACAAGGCCTGAGGTAAGGCTGTGACTGAACAGGGCACACAGATGTTGTGCCAGTTCACTTTGTAGTTCATGTAGAACACAGCCAGGGATATTATCATGTCCCATGGACAATGCAGCTTTAACCTGTGCTGCAGTAATGCTGGGTGCCTGGCATTCTTCCGGTATTGTGATTAGTCCTTTGGGGGGATAAAGTTGGCACTGAATCTGTCAGCCATTATGTTGGCAATATCTGTTGGCTCAGCATAGGAGGTACCATTGTGCAGTAACTCAGAGCAAATATGGGTTTTGCTGTGGAGGTTCTTGATACAGCTATAGAAGGCTTTGTGATTGTTTTTAGTTTCTGCCTTCATAGCTGGCTTTAATGAGGGATCTCAACTTTTTGTTGAGGCTAATAAGGGAGTATTTCTAGTCTTGGGACTTCACCTTTTTCTGCAACAGTTTCTTCCTTCTGTTGTAGAATTTATTAATGGCAGGGGACCACCAGATTGGCTTCCTCTTTTTGGAGGAGAGCATCTTGGTTCTGTTGGGTATGGCTAGTTCCATACATTTATGTACATGTTTGTACAGTGCATTGGTGTATGATTCGGCAGTCATGCAGCTATTTTCCACTGGCATGGGTGCTGTGAAGTTAGCAACCTCTGTTTTGTGGAGTCCAAAGTCAGCTTTGGAGAAGTTTTTTAAGGTGGTTACCTTTGTTGGGGTGTGAGTGAGATGTGGATTTCTACAGTGATTAGTTTATGGTTGGATCTGACAAGGGAGGGAGTGACTATTGTTGCAGAGCAATGGTTGCCCATGTTAGTAATAACCAGGTCAAGGATGTTGCTTCCTCTAGTGGGGGTCAGAATGAGCTGGTCCAGGGCATTGGAATTGATGAATTCCAGGAAGTGTTGGGCAGGTGTATTGATGCTTGAGTGGTTTTCCCAGTTGATGGAGGGGTAGTTGAAGTCTCCTAGTAGGAGAGTATTGGGTTGGACCTTGATAGATTCCAGACTGCTTAGGAACATGGAGTGAGAGTCTAGGGACATGGTTGTGGACCTATAGCAGGTTATGACCTGGATCACCGTCTTACCCAATGTTAGTTGTACCTGAAGTATCTCAGATGCATTATGCTAAGCTACTAGTCTGGAGGTGTGCATATCCTTTATGAATATGGAGACACCACTGCCTTTGGAGCTTCGGTCCATGTTAGGGGCCAAAAGGTGTGGAATGAGTTATAACGTGGTAGTGCGGGGGGGTCTATATTATCATATCACATGCTCAGAAGAGTGAATGACAGATAATAGACCCCATGTAAGTGAAAGCTTACAATGTCAAAACTTCAGAACAGCGATTATCTTCCAATGGAAAACAATCGCAGTTCCGAAACAAACAAAATATAAAACATTAATGTGGGGGGCTGTGCACCCCCACACCCCCCTACTTAAATATACCAACTCTGAGATTGCACTACAGTGCCAAAAAGGCAAAGTAGCGAAAGCGGCCAAACTAATTCTTTCCCAGGGAAAGAATTTTCTGAACAGCTATTTTGACTTTTCGCGCTTTACTGTTCGACAAAAACACATTTGATAACCTGCATCTGTGACAGCATAATATGGAACCGTGCAGGGGTGCGTTCTGCTGCTTTAAACCAGGTATCCATTACAGCACAAATGTCGATGTTCTCCATTTTGAGGAGTGCTTTGAGTGAGTGCATCTTGAGATTTAGACTTCTAGCATTGAGCAGCATGACCCTCAGATTGCATTTATTTATAGCTGTTATGGTGGTAATTTGGTCTTTGGAACACTGCCTTCAAAGGCACTATAGGGGTGGCAAAAGCCTTAGCCAGTACCTGGAAACCCAGGGGTGATAGATGCAGGCCATCTCTGGCAAAGCATCGAGGTCTGTCAATCATGTCATGCCAAGTAGACAGATACTGGATCCCCTTAGAATGACACCAGAAACTTAGCCAATTGCTGAAATCAGTCATTTTTTTGTTTGTACTGCGGTATCATTCTAGGTGACAGTAGGATACTGCTCAGGACTAGTGTCATACCTGCCTGGGTCATGTAATCCTAGAGCTCCACCATGTCTCTTTTCATATAGTCCAGGGAGGTGTGTGTCAGGTCATTCACACCCACGTGGACAATGACGGAGTCATAGTTGTTGTGTAGTGACTTGAGTGCATGTGTTGTGTTGTGTTGGATTCTGGCACCTGATAGACAGCTGACTGTTACCTTCTCCTTATTCAACCTAGTGAGTGGGACATCTGTGTGCTTCACTATTGAGTCACCTATGATTAGTGTATTGGGCAAAGTGTTTAGCCTTAGGGGCTTAGGTTAAGGGGCACACTGTGGAGGTGAGCTATGTGTCCAGTGGTTTGTGCTGTGCTGTGGTGGTCGAGTGCATTTTTGTCTTGGAGGTCTCTGCTGTTTGGGTAAATTTCCATTGAGAGCCTCCACAAAGGTGGGTGTGTGGCCTGTGTTTTTATGTGAGAGCTTTGATAGTGGGTGTTCTGGAGGGCTGTGTATTTCATGTGGTTTGGTGCAGGTGTTCACATTATCCTCTTGACCAACTAAATCAAGTCTTGGCTGGAGAGTGCATAACTTCCAATTTGGTGATATAAGTGTATCTCTCACAAGTCTGAGTGTTGGGAGGTAAGAGGAGATGGTTGTCTGTGTACACGTGGCAGTTGCTACACTGCCTCAGAATACCCAAGTGCACCAGGTTAATAGGAGAAAGTACAGGGAACTGCCCATTAATCATGCCAGGAGGGGTGATCATAACTACTAAATACTGGAGCTATTTCCATGAAGAATGACTAATGCTGACAGCACTTAGGTGTGCTACAAAAATCTGTTGAAGTGCAAAGTGATTAGGCTATTTGAAGTGCAAGAGAGAAAGAACTTGCAAGATCTAAGGGAAAAACTGAAGAGCAGACTTTCTGGCACCAGTAATAGTTTACCTCAGCTCGGCACCACTGAGCACAGCTTAAACAATGCAAACGTGGGCTTTTAAACCAGAAAATTGAAAGGGATGGAAAAACTGCCCAAATGGCCAATAAACTACAATTTCTGGGCCAGAAACCACTCCTCTTGTGGTAGATAGGATGCCTAGTGCTTACCACTCCCACTAAGCTAGAAGGCTTCCCTCCAACACAGAAAGCCTTAGAGGGCTCAGAAACTTACAAACCATCCTAGATACAACAAATCTGTACCAGGACTAGACTAGTTACAGGAAAGGCAAGAAACAAGTGCAAATGTGGGCTTTTAAACCAGAAAGTTAAAAGGATTGAAAAACTGCCCTAAAGGCCAATAAACTACAGTGTCTGTGCCAGAAACCACTACTGTTGTGGTAGATAGGCTACCTAGTCCTTACCACTCCCACTGATAAGCTAGAAGGTTTCCCTCCAACACAGAAAGACCTGGGGGGCTCAGAAGCTTACAAACAGTCCTGGATACAGCAAATCTGTATCTGGACTAGACTAGTTACAGAAAAGGTGGGGAAACAAGTGCAAATGCGGGTTTTTAAACCAAAAAGTTGAAAGGGATGGAAAAACTGCCCATACAGCCAATAAATTACAATTTCTGGGCCAGGAAGGGTTATGTATCTCAATTGTTAGACTTGGACGATGCTGGTGGCCATACAGAGGCAAAGTTGATATGCAGAGGTTGAGTTTGACATTTAGTCATCCCCTTAATTCCATTAGACATAACCAATAGGACTACGCCTATCCATTCCAGTGAGCCCTCAGATATTGGACAGGTGGAGGGGTGAGACACACTATCAGGGAAGTGTGGTTAGTGTGGCTTCAGTGTCTGTTGATTTCTATGTGTGTGCAAACTATGGCACCCAGTACTTCAGGGTAGTGTGCTACAGGGTAGAACATAGTTCTGGCCCTGTCCTCAGGTGTACATGGAAAATATATGTGG
Source organism: Protopterus annectens (assembly GCF_019279795.1). Lineage (NCBI taxonomy): Eukaryota > Metazoa > Chordata > Ceratodontiformes > Protopteridae > Protopterus > Protopterus annectens. Next base: position 107,170,821 of record NC_056739.1, read on the forward strand.
TCACTGGCATGTTGGAGCACAAACTGATGGAGGATGCTGATGCCTGTGACACCCCCCAAGCATGTCCCCTGTTGGTCTCTGAAAGGTACCTGTAGCTAAAATTCTAAGTGCCACACATACTTTTGTCTCCACTGGAATGGGTTCCCCTTTGGTTTGCCCTTACTCTGAGCTGAGGATGACAGAGGTTGCAGAGTTCCTGTAGTGCATCTCTACCCACCCTGTAGCACTCTACAATTTCCGTGTCATGAAGATTGTGATAAGTTAAATGGAGTCTGAAAACTTTTCCCCTTCTTGGCCTTGGTCTATCAGCAGCAGGATAGTCTTCAGCCTGTTGCACATACGCATGAATTAAAGCAACAGTAGCCACTAACACTGTTTCTGTATAGACTCTTTTCAGTGGCTGTATTCCAGTAGGTTTTGGAATTTGCAGGGAAAACCAGCACTGAGTCTGCATGTTTGCTTTATAGGTTGTTGGATTGGTTGATTACCATATAGTTAAGCTGCTTCTGTTATAAATAGCATGCCATGGTGTTTACCTCATTTGCACGGCTTACTGAATCTACAGCATTGTGCTACCATGTCTCCATCATGCCATGCACACTGTGTAAATGGACCATGTAAGCTTTATTGAAGCTGGCTGAGGGTTTAATATGCATGGAGAGGTTGTTCCACAGGTTTATGATTCATATTAATAGCGCACATGGAAACCAGATACAAGGATGATTCCCAACACCCATTCCAATTTTGCTAATAAAAATAAGGATGTCAGAAACAAAAGAAGCTGGTGTAGGACCTGAAATAAGATACAACTTTAGACTAATCTACAGCTAACTTGGATGGCACAGTCGTGCACCGGTAAAGTTGTCGCCTCACAGCAATAGGTATTTCAGTTTGATATTCGCCTGGAGTGCCTTCTGTGCGGAGTCTGCATGTCCTCCCTCCATTCATGTGGGTTTCCTCCCACGTTACAAAAACATGAGTCTAGAGCATTTCTCCCTGGGCCTTCGCTGAAAATTGGCTTTGTTCCAAGTCGGACTTAACCGATAAACAAAGACTAAGCAACATGTTATTTAGTCATTGCATGTCAGGCATACCTCTGTCGGGCACACATTTCTGTTCTGCTGTCCCTTCTACCACTTAGCAGTCTCTCTGCTTATTTAATGGATTCCAGTGGAAATCATATAAGTCCAGTTAGATCCTACAACCTCCCCAGGAATTATAAATTACATGTATGGCTGGTATATCCAATACTTCCATCTGGAGGTGATTAAGGGTTGGGACAATTTCCAAATCTGGATCACTCATAGCACAGATGTACACTTTGTTTTAGTGTCACTGGATGACAGAAGCAAAATAGTTTATTAAAAAATAACAAGGAAGCTGATGATGTCCAGGGCACATTATGGTACTGCCTGAGAGATAATGTCACTGCTCAGGTTCTCAGTCACTCTTGAGTACTAAGCAAAGCAAGGACTGTTGTGTTAAAACTAATCACAGTGCAAATATTGGAAATTACTTAGCAAAGATATCAGTAAGCTAGGAAACTAGGCAGGGAACATAAAAGTGCCTGTGCTGTTGCCCAGTCTAAAATATGTACTAGTGATGAATAAAAACTTGTCCACTGGTATTCTTAAAGCTCACAACCTGCTTCTTTGGCCATTATTGGGGTAAGAATTTTGCTAGGACAAACATCAATACATTTTCTGAGTGATGAGATCATTAATATTAAATAAATTGCAAAAAACTTCTTTCAACAAAATCTGTATAATGACTAGCAGAAGCTGAAGATTGGTGCAGGAGAACGGGAGCAGATGTACTGTAACACTTGGCAATTTCTGAGGAATTAAAGTGACAAACAAGTTCCACAACAATCTTCATTGTAGTACAAATCCACCACAACCTGCAGAGCTTTGTAAAAGTGCACAGTAGATTGAAACACTTGCTATAAAGTAACTAGGAGACATTTCCAGAAACCTACCCCCATTAAAGACCGGTGACTGGTAAAGCAGGCTGTAGTAATAAAAGTACGTAAATATTACTGCAGAAATGTCATGTTTTTAGCAGACCATACAGTGGTGTTATCCATACCTGTCGTGTATCTCATTACGAGGAACGTACTTCATTTGGGGTCTTAAAAAAGTTCATGTTCCTCAAAGTTCCACATTGAAAGGGCCTGCCATACATTCAGTGTTAGGAATTTTTTAACTGATATCCATGGTAATTAGAACTGAATCATATTAATTAAGAGATCTTTTTTATAAGTAAATCCAGCATATATTAACCATCCTATAACCTTCCTAGTTGAAGATGTTAGTAAGCCATTTTTATGTTTTCCACATTTTGTCTGTTTGTTGCACATTATGAAGGTTTAGCGCTCCTCATTTTGGAAATGGAAAGTTGAGAGCTATGGTATTATCTGCATGATAACAGAAAGGCATAGCAAGTTTTATCCAAGTGTGTTTTAAATTCCCCAAGTGAAACTTAGATCGGTTGTACAATTTTACAGAATAAGTTGCCTCCATCGTAGAACCACAAACTTTTCACCCACAAAGTACAGTTGTGTAAGGTGAACAGTAGATATTTAAATGATCGCTGTTGCAGTAGCTGTAGCTATAGGGGTAATTCCCTGCCAAGGATATAACAGCTGGCCAGCTTCCAAAGTTTTAGAAAACCTTCCATGTGCTCAAACTGTTAGGCTGCTTGAGCTGAACTAACTAAAAGACAACTTTGCGGGCAAAGCCCTTCAGAGTTTCCTGCCAGCAGAGAGAGGGAGGCTGATCCCTGAAAAGGCATGGCTAGGAACAACAAAAAATAAATGTCCACACCCTGGCATTAAAAACAGACCAAAAACAAGGCAAATGGAGGGAGAGAGCAGCTAATGCAGCAGTGATCATTCGAACATCTACTGTTAAGGTAAGTTCAGTTTACACAACTGTACTATTTTCTTCATATTGACCACTGCTGCAGTAGCCTTAGCTATATGGGTAGATTACCATAGCTAACTATATTTGGGATGTGGAAGGAGAAGGGCCCGGGAGCCACTGGAGAATGGTCCTACCAAAGCATGATGTAGACCTAGACAAAGAATCCAGTTTATAGTTCTTTGTAAAAGTATGTACAGATGACCAGGTAGCAGCTTTTAGAATACTTCTAGAATCCAACCCTTTCCAAAAAAACATAGAATAAGCCAAGGTCCTTGTAGAGTGGGGGTCTTGACCCTGCTTGGAATAGATTTGTCATATCAAGTATAACAAAAGGTAATAGCCTTAGACAACCACTTGGAAATAGTCTGACTTGGCAGTGGTCATTTGGCACCAGCTGTCCTTCTTCTTACCTTCACAAGAAATGAACAATTGATATCATGAGCTGAAAGATTTAGTTGTGTCAAGATAGTACCCAAGTCATCTGTGGACATTCAAGGTATGGGGTACCCTTTCTCTCTCATGTTTAGGGTCAGGAAAGAAAATGGGAAGATGGATAGTTTGACCTAAAGTAAACTCGGATATCACTTTAGGCATAAAAGAAGGATTAGTTCTCAAAGAAACCCTGTCCTTGTGGAAAATGAGGTAGGGTTGTCTCATCATAAGAGCTTGCAGCTTAGATACCCTTCTTGCAGTGGTCTGAGCAATTAATAAAATTGTTTTTCACATTAAGAACCTCAAGTCAGCCAGATTACCTGGTTCAAATGGAGCAAGTGTTAGTTTCTCTAACACAAAATTAAGATCCCAATGAGGGGCCACTGGTTTACATGGAGGCTTCTTATGCAGAACCCCTTTCAAGAACATTTTACATCAGACTGCCTTGAAAGAGGAGAATCCATAGGCAGACATGCTGAAATGGCTGATAAATTAACCTTAATGGAGGAATAAGAAAGGCCATAGGATAGTAACTTACACATATACTATAAAACCAGAGAACTAGCCCTGAATGGGTGCTGGTTATGTTGTTGGCACAAACTAGAAAACCTTTTCCATTTGCTAATATATGATTTTCTAATAGCAGGCTTTCTTGACTAAATTAGTACCTACTGCACATCCTCAGAAAACAGGTGCCTATAGGGAATTAAGACTTTTTCATCCAGGCAGTCAACTGAAGTTGATCGATGGGATGTATCAAACACCCCTGTTCTTGTGTGAGCACATCCATTCTGTAAGGAAGCCTGTGGTAATTGCCCCTGGTCATTTCTAAAAGAAGGGAGAACCATGGTTGCCTGGGCCAGAAGGGAGTCACCACAATGACCTTGGGGGATTCCTTATGAATCTTTAGAAGTACCCTGGATATTAGTGGAAAGGCATACAGGAACATTCCTGTCCAAAGAAAATAAAAGGCATCTGTCTTCCAAGCCTTCTTCCATGGAGTCCTGGAACAGAAATTTGCCAGTCGATTGTTCAGAGAGGAAGCAAAGAGGATCAAATCTCAGACCCACAGGATCTGGTTTCCATTTGTGGGGGGTCTGCCCTAGTCCTGCTCAGTTTGTTTGCAACACATTTTTGCTCTGATGGAATTTATGATGCCTGTATTGTGAGATTGTGCTGTGAATCTATATCCCAAGCTAACATGGCTAGTCTGCAAAGGGGGTATGACCTGGCTCCCCCTTGCCTGTTGATGTACCACATCACTGTGGTATTGTCTGTAACAACTCAAGGAGGTCCTGTGGAACAAAGATGGTTCAGAGAATTGAGTGCCTTGATCAGAGCAAGCATCTCCTTGATATTCATATGCTTGCATCCTGTTTTTGGTATCTCACACCCCCTGCACTTTTATCTCTCTTGAAACTTCTCCCCAAGCAAAGTCTAAAGCATCTGTATTGACTGACCTCATTTGGAGCAGAGAGGGAGAAGGGAAGACCTTGATTTAAGAATATTGGCCGTCTCCACCAAGTGATTTCTCTTGTGACAATCCCCAGTACCAGGATCTGAAATAATAAAGGGTGCTGATAGTGGGACCAAAAAGATTCCAGACACCACTGTATCTTTCTCATGTGGAGTCTTGCCAGGAGTATCATGAGAATCACAGATGCCATGAGATCCAAAATCCAGAAGTATTCCCTCACAGTGACTGAAGTCTGAGTGGAAAAACATAGATCTAAATACAGATCTGTTTTCCTTCTGTGGAAGAAAAGCAGTTTGAACTGAGGTGTCTAGTTGACATCCCAGGAACAGAATCCTGTGTGAGGGAGACAAGAAAGACTTTTGAATGTTCTCTTGGAAACATATCTGGTGCAAGAGATCTCTCAATCAACAGAAGCATTCCTAACATTTTGAAAGAGACACTGCAAAGATAAGTAAGTCATCTAAATACAGAAAATGTGGATACCCTGTAACCTCCAATGAGCTATAACTGGAGCATGACACTTTGGACTAGACAATGCACCAAGAGTGTTCACAAAGGATAAGGGAAAAAACTCATAATATGATCCAGACACACAAAACCTTAAGAAATGCCTGAAGTCTGGAAGAATAGGAATAGGCTGATGAACATCCATTATGGCTAGTGCTACCAGGAAACTTAAAAGAAGAAGAAGAGGCAACAGGTTGTGAAGTGGCATTTTGAATTTGGGCACTTTCACAAACAGCTTTAGGAAAGAAAGATCCAGAACTGGTCTCCAAGCATTTTCTTTCTTTGGGACTAGGAGCATTCTTGAATAAGACTCTTACCCACCTAGGAAAGAGGAACTGGTTCTATCACTCCTTAGGACAGGATGTGATAAAGAACAGGTGGAAACAAAGCAGTCTGATCTGCCTGATAAGGAATGACCCCCTGGAAAGGAAGAATTCATTTCCACTGCCATCTGTAAACTTGATGAATGATTTTCAGAACCCATTTGTCAAACAATCTGTTGCCAAAGATAAAAGTGGAGATTCAGACTTTCTGGAAGAGAAACAGAAAGGTCAGGGTGAGAGGGGTTACAAGGTCTCTTAAATAGTTATTCAGACTTGTTGGAGTGTTCTTGGTTTTGGGAGGTTTAGGACTTCTTTTTGGAACATTGCCACTTCTTAAATGTCTGTTTACCTGAATTCTGTTCAGAATGTTTATTCTGTTTTTGAATAAAAACCAGCTACCAAGGCCAAACCTGGTGAAAACAATAGACACTATAAACTCAGAAACTCACAAAAAATGGCAACACAAACAGCCCCTTTGAATATTTAACATTAAGCACTTTCGTCCAGACCAGGACTTCATCAGAATACATTAAAAAAATGCACACACACTAAATGTAAAATGACAATAGACCAATAAATGATTTTCATGAAGCAATTGCATTAAACCAATTTATTTTTAAGTTAATTTGTACATTATTTTTGTCATTCACTGGTATATTGTCATTTTAAATTTGGAGTGTATCCATCTTTTAATTGTATTCTGATGAAGTCCTGGTCTGGACAAAAGGGTTTAATTAGACCCAGTCAGACCACCCTGGTTTAATATTAAAGAGTCAAAGGGTCTACTTGTGTTGCTGTTTTTTGGTGAATTCTGAGTTTCTAGTGTACATCGTTTTCACCTGGTTTGGCCTTGGCAGTTTATTTTTACCATTTACATACACTACAACAAGTTTGAAACATTAAGAGGGTTGGGAGGGTGATAGGGTAAACTGCACATCCAAGGTGATGATGAACTTATAGAAAGAATGGTATTGTACTTTATAGCTCCCACACTGGCAGGAAGTCACCACTGTGGGCAAGCTCAGTGAAGAAGACAGAAAGCTGTGAATTATCAGATAACTGCTATACAGGTTTCTTCTACCCTTTTAAATGTATTTAAAATAAAAATACACTGCTTTACAAAAACACTGCTTAGACTAGAGTACATTTGTCTCTGCAGCCTGAGGAGGTGTTACAGTTTATATTGTAAAGCTGTATTATTATCTATTTCCTTGGTGGCAGGGGGGGGGTGGACGCTCCTAGGGAATGTGTTAGGAATTAAAAGGCTAAAAATTCTGAAACCAATCATGCAGATCTCTCTGCATGTGCATAACAAAATAGAGCAATTATACTTGATGTTTTACAATTATTTGCTGTAGGGCGCTTTTTCCAGGAAGTTGTTTTCCTACAGAAATATTTCTCCCCATGTATGATATTCACATTCTCTGCCTCTGCTGAAGTACCTAGTCAACTAGGATATGGGAGGTGTGTGGAGCTAAATTATTCAACCTTTCTTTCAGCTGTCCACGACAGGTCTCACTTATAGTAGGGAGAGAGCTAGAAAAGACAAGCCAATAACAAGAACCATGACTGTCCACTTTTCAAGTGACCTATGCACAGAATCATGCAGGTTGTATGGAACTGTGTAGAATAGCAGCTGTGTAGAAACTTAGAAGGAAGGTGGAAATTTCAATGAGCTAACTACTAACACAGAAAGGGTGGGAAAGTGATAGGGTGCATTGCACATCTAAAGACATAAATTGAAAGAGGTGGTAACAGCTGACACAAAAGCCCAACCCCCATGTAAGAATCCAAAAAGGGGATTGATGATGACTCTTATGCCATGACTTCATCTTCATGTACTGGTACAACAGGTGCATAAATTATGTAGCTGCGCTCCCACATCCTGACTGTAATTATACCCTGGTAGAATACACACAGATTGCAGTAACTACACTCTCAGATCCAGATTACACCTTTGTGTACTGGTATAACAGGTACATAAATTAGGTAACTATGCTCCCATAGCCTGACTGTATGCCCTGGCAGATTACACATTTAAATTGCATTAATTACACTCCCATATCCTGGCTGTATGTCCTGGTGGAATACTCATAGATTGCATTAACTACATTTTCAAACCCCGATTGTGTCTTTTAGTAATGTTATAACAGGCACATATGTAACTACATTCCCCTAACCTAACTGTATGCCCTTTCAGATTGCACATAGATTGCATTAACTACACTTCCACATCCTGACTAGCTTTGGGTTGTTGTTGTGTCTTTCGGCTTTTCCCGGTTAGGGGTCGCCACAGCGGAACTCTGGTCCGCTAATGATTGGTAGTTGATTTTTACATGCAGAGTTACCAGCCATGATGCACAACCTTCAATGAAGGTACGCCCATTCACACATGTCTCCATGCAGAAGACGCTCTAGCTGAGAATCAAACCGGACAGCATCTTACTGTGAGGTGACAATGCTACCACAGCACCACCACCGCTACCAGTACAATATGCACACAAGTTAGGCCACTATACTCTCACATCCTGGCTGTATCTCTTTGTAATGGAACATTCCAGTACACTGCATACATAAATTAGTAACTACACTACCACATCCTGGCTGTATCTCTTTGTACCAGAACATTCCAGTACACTGCATACATAAATTAGTAACTACACTCACATTCTCTCAGTGTACTGGTACATTGCTTACACAGAATTAGTAACTACACTTCCACATCCTGGCTGTACTTTTATATCCTGGTAGACTATACACACAAATTAACTACATTCTCACATCTAGACTGCATCTTTATGGACAGGCACATCTGCAAAAGTGAGGTAACTGCAAAAGGTAAACTCCCACATCCTGACTTTATCATTCTATGGTATAATACCTGATTAGATGTTTTAGTTATGCTCCCACATCCTGACTTTATTTCTGAATACTGCTATTGTAAGTATTTAGATGTAGTACCCACTTGATTTAACTTAAGACATTAAAAACAAGCACCAGTCATAATGCAGTATTCATATTGGTACGGCTTCAGACAGGACATTTAATTTGGTTTTCATAATTCACAAAAGGTTTCTGTTTTATACTCCATTGACTGGGCTTCCATGCACTTTATTCTACTTGCAGATCTCCCTTTATTCCTATATGGTCTGCTTTTTTCCTGCTCCTCTTCATCTGCTCCTTGCATCTACTCTTCTCCCTTCTCTTCTGCCCCTCTCTGTTTTACAAAAATATACACTGTGCCACTGCTTCCACAGCTTAAACAGCTTATTGTTTTATTTTCTTCTGAGACCCGTGTTCTGCATCATGCCTATCCCTGTCTCAGCACCTCTTAATACTGATTATACCCCCTCTGTGCCGTTAAAGTGCCTGTAAAATCTTTTCATTACTTAGTCTCTGTTCCTTCTTTACTTCTCATACATCCAGAACTGTCCAACTACGTTTCTGTAGTAAATCTTTTCAAAAGTTATTGACTTGTGGACATTGTTGTTCTGTTCTCATACCCGCCTGCAGTCCTTGCTTGACTTGTCTTAATTATAACTCCTAGCACTAGGACAAGTCTGTACAATCTAATCCAGTTACTTTCTCACTGCCTTCTGTTTCAGTACGCTGCCGTAGACCTTGCATTTCTTCATTTTATGTAGGTTACACCTTCATGCTACTTATGGTCATGTACTATTTTATATGTTATAACCAGTTCTCTTCTGGATACTGTGTGTGCTGATGTTATACTGGTGTACTGTTTGACACACAGTGTAGGTCACTGCTAAAGACAGTATGTCGTGGCTTTGCCCACCAACCTAGTTAACAAGTAAGAAATTAATAAAATATGACTAACTGAACGTACCAGGCTCAAACCCTGCTCTCCCTCTGCCATCCTGATTACAGAACTTTTTGGATCCATGAGAAGGGAAGAAAGGAAAATACACTGCCACTTGAGACATTTCATAGTCAAGACAAATGTAAGAAACAATGCCCTCAAAAATGTCAACATCTGTCCCCTCCCCCAAAAGAAATAAATTATGACCTGCACTGGGTTACACATATCAGGGCAAAGGACCAGATGTGATCCATTCATGTGTTCTGTAACAGATCATTTATTTTCGGATTGCCTTGATACACTAACATCTCTGATAATATTTAAATTCTCTGATAATGTTTTGTAAAACCTGCAACGTGCCTGTCAACAGGAACACAGTACAATCTTTAAAACCATGTTCTCATGCATTTGCTTATGAAAGGAAAACAAAATAAGTCAAAAAAGAAAGAGTAGACGTCTCCAACCATTCTGATACAGGCTGCATGTTTCTCCCTGAAGGAATGTTGTCATGAACAGACAGAGCATGTTACTTGTTCTGAGTCATCGGAAAAAGAAAACTGATCAGAGCTGAGTGTCTGTACATGCTCCACCAGGGCATGGCACAGATGTTCTGTCTTAGACTAGTCTCATTCGTACCTGAATTGAATGCACTTTTTATTTTAACCAGTAAGGGAGAGACAGATACATATTTTATTACACCACATGTTCAGACTTGATCTAGTGCTGAATTATCACCTCAAAATTATTTCTAAAGTTTATGCATTTATCAGCCCAAATAAAATAGTTTCTAAAGTTTCTGCATTTCATAAGTGTGGATGCACTTATGTTCCAGAAATCAAAGAAAACTGCGGCAAAATATAAAGAAAAACTAGGACTGAATTAGGCCACATAACTCGAAAAATATTCTTAAACTCACTGCTGTTGGCCATCTGAGTACCCAATGGGGATGGGCGAGTCCTGCCATACTACTTCTGTCTACTCAGACAGCTTAAACATATACATGAATATTTCATAAATTCACACTGGTTCACAGATGTATCGCTAGGAGTACTGCTGTTTCACCATTAATTTTAAGCACATAAAGGTTATGAACATTGTATTTCACATATTCATGTAACAGCAGCAACGTTTCTCCCATCTAGTGCTCATCTGTCACTTGCAATGTTGTGTGCTCTCAAAACACTTTTCCAAATGCATTTTCAGAAGCAATTTTAAGCTTTTTAAGTACAACTGCTCAGCAATACAGAATTGATTTTTAATTTCTGACCTTTGATTTTTTTTGCCAGCTAGTACATGCCAGATTGCTTTTTGTATCAGCCTTAAATGCTCTCACTTAACAATAGTTAGAAGGGTGGCATCCAGGCAAACTCCATGCATGTCACCAACTGAACAGGTAAGCTGAATGTCTTTAGAACTCAAGTGCTTTTCTGGATTCTAAAACAGTTTAGTACAATATGAGAATGAAAAGAAACATGCATAAATTAATTTAATCTGAACTTCCTGAAATGTTTCCAGGTAGGGTCCTTGAGAGTAACAGATGATCATCATCAACAAATGTAATCAGAAGAGGACACATACATTTGAAAAAGTTGTCTCTTCTGGTTACATCCCACTCACCAATTTACAAAATATCCCGACTGAAGTGCAGCTTGCAAAAGAGCAAAATAATTTGGAAACAGTTGTCACACTGTGTAGTCCAATGTTATTCCTCTGACATAGGACAGTCTTGAACCCAGGCCCCTCTACTTTACTGCAAGGCCACAGAATTCACTCTGTGGAGCAATTGAACCTTCAGTTATAGAACAGATCTCTGTGCTTCGTGGGAAATGTTCTGACCTGTTATAGGGGTTTCATTTGGAACTGATCAGTTTTTCCATACTGCAGTGTTCTCTCTCTTTTTTGGAAAGATTGGTTGCAAAATGAGAAAAGTGATCAAATGATGCTGGCATGAAACCTTGTTTTTCTTTCCTTTGTCAGATCTGTGATGTTAAATGCATGACTTTTGGCAACAATTTTGAAATCTCTGGTGTTGTTACCATAGCTTAAAGTGCACCTTCTGTTCTTGCATACATAAGTGCACGTGTACAATGTTGTTCAGCGCTATATCAAATCTGGATATTACCTACCTTCTTCTGTTACAGAAGTGAATTGCTGGTTGAAATCATCTGAAGGACTTTCTTGCTGCCAGACTATAGATGAATTGTATGTGTTCCTAAGTTAGCCTGTTACTCTGAGTATATCACAAGTTGCGGATTTGATTGTACTTAAGAACTGCCTTGAAGTAGGGGGTCAGGAATGTGCCTGCGGCATTGTATCTGTGTAACCTGGGCTTTCCATCATTCAGTCTGATCCATCTGGTTTACAAGGTTCTGGGAAGAGCTCGCTGTTTTCAGTGCTCCTGTCCTTTCCTGGACTGGAAATGGGACTCAACTTGGTCCTTAAACAGTCTCTAGCTCGAACAAAATGAGACAGCTTTAGGAGAGACAGTTTTTTTTTTTAAGGGTTTTTCTCCTGTTTTTTATTTTGCATTCTTCCTTTATTTTATCCAAATTATTTTTAATGCGCATGCATGTAAATGAACAAAGTCGAATTAGAAAAGGAAACAGGGGACACAAGAATGATTAGCGGCCATATTTGGGCAAAATACCAATTTAGTAAACATTTTATTTACAGGATTATAATATATTCTAAGCCATCTATGACACTGGCTTTAATGGCATTAAGATGCAAGTCTATAGCAACATTATATTCTTCCATAACCTATGATTTTTCGTGTACCATCAATGAGCTAACATGCTCTGTTATCATCCTGTGCATACTGAATTTGTTAAAGAAAAAAATGGAAGATAGCAAAGTTGGAGACAGTAAAAAAAAAAAACATGTTTAGACAAGAGTCATAAACTTTAAAGTTTTAAAATCATGTCTCATTTCCATAAAGTGCCTCACCACTGCGCTATTTAGCCTTTCATTCTTAACATCTCCCACATGTTCAATATTCATTTACCAGACACTTTGTTTACCCACAATGTATGACTTCTAACAGTCAAAAAGCAAAACATATACAACCACTTCTGATATACAAGTCTTATCAGCACAATGGCAAGGCACTTTATAGAAAAGAAACATGACGCTAAAAGTTTAACTTTTAGGATTCTTATACAACATCCAACTAATCTGAGGATCGGTATTACATAATGGTTACAGGACAAAGAATGTTATTTAATTTTGAAATATCAAACATGTAGCTCTTGTGGACTGAATGTTTATATTAATTAGCAACATTTTTTATGAGAAATGGTATATATGTTTATATCTTTGAGAATTAGATTGGTTTGTAAATTAATTAATTAATCTGTCTATAGGAATGCTGGGTATACTTTTATTGCTGTCTCCTTGGAAGACCATTTGGCCAAGGCACTAGAGACTGCGAATAAAAGTTAAGTTTTGTTCGATCATGAGTGTAACTATAATTCCATTAATATTGTTTGTGGTTCAGTGTAACATCTTTCCTTATCATCAGCCTGGCCCTACTCTCATGCACCAAGGCTCTTTGTCCTGATTACAATTTCCATGTATTAGCATCAATCTTTTCCATTGGGCTTCATATTTTTGAGACTAGATTAGATATATCAGGCATAACTGGGTTGCTTTGTAATAACCTTTCAAATTTGGCAGTCCCAAACTGCCCTGTTCCACTGGTAGGAATAATTTCTCGCAGCTCACAGCAGGGTATTCCCACAGGTTTTTCTGCAGTCTTTACCACGTACTACCATGTGACTGATAAAAATAAGGTTGGCCCATATAATAATATCAATAGGACCACAAACATTTTAATAAGCATTATTCTGTGTCTGAAATCCAGAATCATTGCTTGCCAATTCTTCAGTTTCTCGCCTATCCATAAATTTGAGTCCTCCCAGGATCCTTTTATGACATCCTGCACTTTTCCCATAACTCATATCAATATATATTATATTCTGCTATGATTCCATAAATAAGGATGTTGTTGCAGTAACTAAAAAGTGGAAGTATAGTTAACAGCTACGGCTTTAGATGTGCCCCAATCTATCTTATAACCAGTCATAGTTTGAAAATCCCCCAAGATTTTGAATAAACAATCTAGTTCTCTGCCTGAGTCAGTGAGGTACAGGATCACATCATCTGCAAAAAGTACTTTTTCTCCAATAAATTCCCCCAACAGTACTCTTTTTATCGATTATTGACTTCCAAGATGGCTGCACATTGAGTAACAGCTTATTTCTAGCTCTCCCAGTGTGAAAACAGAAACTCAGCAGAAAAGGCCAGTAGACTTGTGTTTACAGGTAAATTTCAGTAACTGACTAAGTGCACTGCTTGGATCCGTCGTGCATATGCTCCAAACCTGGCTATAAGAAAGGTGCCTAGACCTTTAATAGTAAAGATGCAATTCTACCAGTAGAAGGAGTTGATTTTATAGGTTCATAGGTAGGTACTAGGCTATTAGCCCTAGGGCCTATATAAGCCTAGCCAAAAAGGTACCCTGGCTTTTGCCACCCAAGAAAATTATTTTCCTGTGCCCCTGTCGAGCAGAGCTACAGAAGTAATCCCTGGTGTGAATTTCCTATTTCCCATCCAATCATCAAGATTTTTCTTGAAGAGTGCTAATGAGGAGCTCTGTTTGACATAGATAGGTAGTTTGTTCCAGAGTATGGGAAGTCTCTGGGACAGGAATCTATCCCTCCAGCATGTTCTGTTTATTGTGGTGATGAGATTTAGGTCCCTAGAGCGTGTAGCTCGGAGGGACTGGGATTTAAGTGGAGCATGTCCAACAGCTCTGGGTTTGACATACCTTTGTATGTTAGGCAGAGATCGCCTCTGAGTAGGCGATATGCGACGGAGTAAAGCTGGAGTTTTTTGAGACGGTCTGCATAGGGCATCTGTTTGAGGCCAGTAATCCTCTTTGTGAGGTATTTCTGTGGCCTTTCCAGTTGTTGTAGATGTCTTGTGAGGTACATACCAAAAGGGGCATTGTACTCTATAATGGGTCTAATAGTGATGAGTAGAGGGGAACAATGACTTCCTTTTTCCTGGAAGAGAAACCTTTTGTGATGAGGTGAGTCATGTAGAAGGATTTCCTGACCACTGTGGCGATGTGATTTTCAAAGGAGAGATTACTGTCCACCTGTGTCCCAAGGTCTCATCACACTTCCAGCATTAAATAGACTACCACTTATGTGGTAGTTCATGGGTACAGAGTTTTTACCAAAGGGGATGACAATTCACTTTTTGGCATTGAGCTTCAGGCCATGGCTTTGACACCAGGCAACTGTCTCAGTGATGCCCTTTTGTAGTATGTCCACATCATTAGTTGTTTTGATTATGGCTCCTAGTTTGCAGTCATCTGCAAACTTTGTTAGCCAAAGACCTTCTGTGTTAGCCTGTACTTCAGAGATGTAGATACCAAACAGGAGAGGACCCAAGACTGAACCCTGTGGTACTCCACTTGTCACTGGTCTGAAGTCTGATTTGGAGTCTGCTACTTTTACAGTGTGGGTTCTGTCAGTGAGACAGTTGGCAATCCATCTTGTGACATAGGGATTTATACCTAGTTTAGTGAGATTATCTATAATTGCAGAGTGGGGGATGGTTTAAAAAGCCTTGGCGAGATCTAGATAAGCTGTGTGAACCACCTTACCCTCATCTATGGCTTTGATGACTGCTTCAAAGAAGCCAATCAGGTTTAGGAGACGTGATCTGCCTTTTACAAACCCGAACTGGGTAGGGTCCAGGGTTTGGAGATTACCAATGTCTTTGTTTATGAGTTCCATGGCCTTGCAGACCAGGCTCATCAGGCTAATGGGGCAGTAGTTCCCGGAGTCCGTCGTGGTTCCCCCTTTGTGGAGTGGGATAACCATCGTGGTGCGCCATTCAGTGGGCACAAAGCCTGAGGTGAGGCTATGATTGAACATGGTACTTGGGTAGGGTGCCAGTTCATTCTGTAGTTCATGTAGAACGCAGCCTGGGATATTGTCAGGTCCCATGGATGCTGTGTTCTTGGCTTTGGAGAGTGTGTTTTTTTTACCTGTGCAGCCATGATTACAGGAACTTTGCATTTTTCCGGTATAGAGATAGGTCCTCTAGGGGGTGAGAGGGGGTAAAGTTAGCACTGAACCTATCTGCCAGGATGTTATCAATATCAGTTGGTTCTGTATATTTAGTGCCATTGTGCTGTAACTCAGAGTAGATCTGAGTGTTGCCATTTGTGGTTCTTGACAAAACTGTAGTAGAAGGACAAAGTACTAAAAGTGGGATATGGCAGAGTGTTTGGAAGAATGATTACTCGTAGTACACCAGACAGAAGAGGAGCACATTTATTCCACAATTCAGGGAATGTCAAGGTGCAGGTGTGAGATTCAAACTTCTGTACCCAGCTGTCTTCAAGGTATTCTTCTCTGGAAGGACAAAATCATATTTTGATGAAGTACATGCTAAGGAGGAAATACAAAAGTTTGACCAACAAAAAGTAATCTGTGAAACAGGAGATTTTGCTTCTTGTTCTTCTTGTAATAAAGACCACAGAGGGACTGTACCTGTGAAACCTTTTCAAAATGAAATGTTGGAGAGAAGAAAGGGAGCACAATAGTTAACTGTAAGTAAAGAGTATGTTAGAAATGAAACAGAGACAGGATTTCAGAGATGAACAGCAATAAAACCAATAACTTAATATGGGATTACAATACAATAACTATATTTGTGAAATATGACAGAACTAGAAAATCTGGAAATACTGGATTTTTTCAGAATTTGTTGGACTTGGGGGGACTCTAAAATACATGCCGTACTTCATGTCATTAATGTTTGGAAAAGTACTTTGGGGAGGGGAAGAGGAGGGAGAAAGTTAACTGTAAGTAAAGAATTTTTTTTCTTAAATAGTACCAGTTTTGTGGTATGTGGTTTTCTTCACATGCTATAAAGTAAAGTACATTTGTTTCAGCTATTTTTTAGTGTAATGTGGATTGTAAACAGGTACTCCTGCTATTTTTTTTTATCTTTCTCCCACACTATTCACATACTCCGATGTTAAAACCACACTATTTATTCACATAATCCAGTGTTAAAACCACACTATTTATTCACATCTCTAATGTTAAAAACCACACTATTTATTCACATTTCTCCGATGTTAAAACCACACTATTTATTCACATGTAGGGTGACATACAAGAGTGGAGGAAGATGCACACAGGTGGATTATATCTTGTATAGAAGGGCCAGTCAGAAGGAGATTGGAGACTGTAAAGTGGTGGCAGGGGAAAGTGTAGTTAGGCAGCATAGGATGTTGGTTTGTAGAATAACATTGGTGATCAAGAAGAGGAGGATGAGTGTGAGGGCAGCACCAAGGATCAAATGGTGGAAATTGAAAAAGGGTAATTGTGATGTGATGTTCAGGGAAGAGTTAAGACAGGCACTGGGTGGCAGAGAAGAGTTACCGAACATCTGGGTAGCTACAGCACAGCTAGTAAGAGAGATGGCTAGAAAGGTGCTTGGTGTGACATCTGGAAAGAGGAAGAAGGAGATCTGGTGGTGGAATGAAGAAGTACAGGAGAGTATACAGAGAAAGAAGATGGCGAAGAAGAAGTGGGATTGTCAAAGAGATGAAGAAAGTAGACGGGTATAAGGAGATGGGGTGCATGGCAAAGAGAGAGGTGGTGAAGACTAAAGATAAGGCGTATGAAGAATTGTATAAAAGGTTGGACACTAAGGAGGGAGAAAAGGACCTGTACCAATTGGTTAGACAGAGGGACCGAGCTAGTAAAGATGTGCAGCAGGTAAGAGTGATAAAGGATAATGAGGGAAACATACTCACAAGCGAGGAGAGTGTATTGAGCAGATGGAAAGAGTACTTTGAGGGGTTGATGAATGAAGAGAATGAGAGGGAGAGAAGGCTGGATGATGTGTGGATAGTGAATCATGAAGTGCAGTGGATTAGCAAAGAGGAAGTAAGGATAGCTATGAAGAGGATGAAGAACGGAAAGGCTGTTGGCCCAGATGACATACCTGTGGAAGCATGGAGATATTTAGGTGAAATGGCAGTGGAGTTTTTAACTAGATTGTTTAATGAAATCTTGGAAAGTGAGAGGATGTCTGAGGAATGGAGAAAAGTGTTTTGGCACCGATTTTAAGAATAAGGGTGATATGCAGAGCTGTAGTAACTACAGAGGGATTAAACTGATCAGTCACAGCATGAAGTTATGGGAAAGAGTAGTGGAAGCTAGGTTAAGAAGGGAGGTGATGATTAGTGATCAGCAGTATGGTTTGATGCCAAGAAAGAGCACTACAGATGCAATGTTTGCTCTGAGAGTGTTGATGGAGAAGTACAGAGAAGGTTAGGAGGAGTTGCATTGTGTCTTTGTGGATTTAGAGAAAGCATATGACAGGGTGCCTAGAGAGGAGTTGTGGTATTGTATGAGGAAGTCGGGAGTGTCAGAGAAGTATGTAAGAGTGGTACAGGATATGTGCGAGGGTAGTGTGACAGTGGTAAAGTCTGATGGTGGGAGTGATGGATGCATATAAGGTGGAGGTAGGATTATATCAAGGATCAGCTCTGAGCCCTTTCTTATTTGCAATGGTGATGGACAGGTTGACAGACGAGATCAGACAGGAGTCCCCGTGGACTATGATGTTTGCAGATGACATTGTGATCTGTAGTGAGTAGGGAACAGGTGGATATATGCTCTAGAGAGGAGGAATGAAGGTCAGCAGGACTAAGACAGAATATACATGTGTGAATGAGAGGGAGGATAGAGGAATGGTGAGGATGCAGGGTGTAGAGGTGGTGAAGGTGGATGAGTTTAAGTACTTGGGATCAACAGTTCAGAGTAATGGTAGTGGAAGAGAGGTGAAGAAGAGAGTACAGGCAGGATGGACTGGGTGGAGAAGAGTGTCAGGAGTGATTTGTGACAGTCAAGTACCAGTAACAGTGAAAGGGAAGGTCTACAAGAGGGTAGTGAGACCAGCTATGTTATATGGGTTGGAGACAGTGGCACTGACAAAAAGGCAGGAGTCAGAGCTTGACGTGGCAGAGTTGAAGATGTTAAGATTTGCAATGGGTGCGACGAGGATGGACAAGATTAGGAATAAGTATATTAGAGGGTCAGCCCAGATTGGAAGGTTTGGAGACAAAGCCAGAGAGGCAAGATTATGTTGGTTTGGACATGTGCTGAGGAGGGATGCAGAGTATATTGGGAAAAAGATGCCACGGATGAAGCTGCCAGGTAACAGGAAAGAGGGAGGCCTAAGATAAGGTTTATGGATGTGGTAAGAGAGGACATGCAGGTGGTTGGTGTGACAGAGCAAGATGCAGAGGACAGGAAGCAATGGAAACCATTGATCTGCTGTGGTGACCCCTAACGGGAGCAGCCGAAAGAAGAATATTTTTTTTTTTGAGGACTTTCAATAAAACAAAAGGTTTTATCAGATGTGACATAGGCTCAAATGTATATGACAGGAAACAACTGTATAAAAGTTTGACCTGCCAAACAACACATGCATGCAACACAAAAGCTGAAACTAGACATTTAACAAAAATGTGTTGTATATAAAAGATGGAAACAATAACTTTTTAATACAACAATGATTTCTTTACTGTTTTAAATGTAAATGGCCTCACAGATAAACACAATCAAGAAATAGTAGTGAACTATATTAAAAAATGTAGAGTGCAAATAGCTATGTTACAGGAGACACACCTAGGAAGGACTGAACATGTGAATTTGATAAAGAAAGGTTTTCAAGATGGTTATTCAGCAGAATACCTGAGACAAAGGAAAAGAAGAGCACTTGTATTAATTGCAAGAAGAGTTCCGATAGTGACAGAAAAAGATAAAGATAATGTCAGATTTGTAGTGCTAAGGGGCTACTGGCAAGGGTGGAGGATTACACTAGCATATATTTACATTTCACATAAAACTACTATAATGGAGCTTAAGAAAATTCTGGGAGAAATGATCAGTTTTCAGCAAGGAATATTACTTATAGGTGGAGACTAGAATTTGATTTGCAACAATGAATATGTGTCTAGGGGGCAGAAGGGAAAATATAACAAAGGAAAAGGACGGTAGATTTTTAAAGAAATTTGTTAAAATATTTGGCATGGAAGGTGTGAATTCAGTAACAGGAGTTCCGAGTGAATTTACATATTATTCCCCAAGATATAAAAACTGGGCTAGGCTAAACAGAATTTACATTTCACAGGAACATGTGCATTTAATTGAAGGTCTTGATACCCACTCAATAACCATTTCAGACCATGTGTCAACAATAGCTAAAATAAAAACACAGAGTAATTAAATAAAAATGAGACATTGGCACTTTCCCACCTACCTGTTGAAAATAGAGGAATTTAAAGAATGGGCAGTGGAGATTTTTCAGGAGCTGTTAGAGAGGACAGAATTTTCTTCTGAAAATATAGCTAGGGAGTGGGATAGAATTTAGGTGGAGTTTAAAAACAGGGTGGAAATAAAAGAAAGGGGAGCTATGGTAAGAAGTAACAATAATTACAGAGACTGACAAATGTTAAAGTATTACAGAATAGGGGGGATCTCACAGAACAAGAAGAGGATCAACTGCAGAATGCTAGGCAGCTTACCTCTATAATATGCATGAGCTTAGAAAGATTGCTGTTAAGCAACTGTTTTTTGATAACACTAGAGTACAAAATCTTTTAGCACAATGACTCAGGAAACAAAAAGTAGAAAGGGCTGTTGCCAAGCTTAGGGAGCCTATAACAAAGAATGTAATAAGAGATCTTGTAGAGCTATTAGAAATACTTCAGAAATTCTATGAGAGTCTCTATAAAGCAGAGAAATATGAAAATCAAGAAAAGATACAAATGGAAATGTTTATGGAAGAATTAACAATGCAAAGGGTAGAGGTAGATGAGGCTCAATTACTAACAGTTAGGATAGGAAGAGATGTGATAAAAATTGTGATGTATAACAAATCTACAGGAATAGATAATATTCCTGTGGAAGTTTAGAAGCTAGGAGGAAAAAATGCTAAATATCTGGAAGGTTTTGTTTTACAGTATCTTAGGAGGAGAACCACCATCATCCTGGAAGAAAACAGTGGTAGCTGTAATACCTAAAGAGGGTAAAGATCCATCAGATCCATCTTTATACAGGCCCATTTCAATGCTAAACCATGATTATAAAGTGTCCATGTTTACAATGGCTAAAAGAATGGCAAATGTAATGCCAAAACTGATCTAGATCAATTTGGTTTTGTGAAGGGAAGGTAAACATCTGACATTAACAGAACACTGATGATCCAGAGGGAAACAGAATGTAAGAAAATACCATTGTTGTTGGTGGGTCTTGATGGAAAGAAAGCATTTGACAGAGTAAGCTGGGACTTTATGAGCAGGGTAATGGAAGCATCTGCATTTCCTGAAAAAAATTATAAGGTTGATTAGGCGAAGGTATGAGGGATCAGAGGTGAACATTAAAGTGGGTGGAGTCCTCTCTGATAATTTCTGCTTGAGCAGAGGAACCAGGCAATGGTGTCCTATTTCCCTTTATTATTTGCATTATATTTAGAACCACTGGCAAAGAAAAGAAGGGACTCAGAAATTCAAGGATATAATTGGTATGGTAGTCAAGAAAAGCTGGCTTTATTTGCAGGTGATATTATTTTGTACCTGACAAAACCAGAAAAAGACATTACAGTGTTGTGGAACATTTTAAGACAGTTTCAAATATTTTCAGGATATAAAATGAATGAAGCTAAAACAAAGCCAATAGCAGTAAATTATGTACTCACATATGAACTGGTTCAGGAATACCCATATTTATGGAGACATGATAAAATTAAATATCTAGGAGTATGGATTAAAATGATGCTATTATGGCAGCTAATGATATGTGGGAATAGACTAAACAAAAGATAATACAAAAACTGATAAAATGGAAGCTTTGTTGTATGGATATTGATAGTAAGATACAAGCAGTTAAAATGTTTTTAGTCCCTTTAGTCTTATACACAGGTCAGGAATATTTTTTATAAACCAGAGGAGAAGTTGGGGGTGGTAATTAATAAAGAGCTAAATGACTTTATCTGGGAGAGGAAGATAGCAACAGTGAAGTGGGATAAGCTGATTCTTCCAGTAGAAACAGTGTGGATTGGGATTACCCAATATGAAGGGGCATTTCAGAGCTACACAGTTAAGACTCCTATACATAGCACAAGTAGAAAACTATAATTCTAAGTGGAAAGGGATGATGATGAAACATGGGGGAAGCTCAAGAAACAAGGATACTAGGATTTTGGTGCAAGCCTTACAGGAGAATAACAATAATCTTGAAGAACATTATATCCACAAAGTAACAGAAAGTATTCTAAGAACTAAACCAACACTGAATGGAGAAAGGAGATTCTGCCAATAGAGATGACTGCAATTAGGGATACAGAAAATGGGCAAGATGGGGCCGGAAATTATTGGAGAAAACTGACAAAGGAACCAAGGTATTGAAGCAAATAACTAGAGAGGGAAATTTGATAAAATGGGAAGACACCAAGAATTTATCTGGACTGCAAGCTAGAGATTGCCTTCCCTATCAGGGATTGATATTGGAGTATAGGCAAAGAAAAATAAATTGGGAGATCTTAAACAAAAGACTAGCACTGGTAGAATTTTTAATAGAATCTAGAACAGAAGCTGTCATTACAAAAGAAATAATTAGTAGAGCATATAAAATATTACAAGATAATTGCAAGAATCAATCAGAGGAGGTTAGAAAGGATTGGGAAGAGAGACTGGATAAGCAATTCACAAAGAGAGGATATACATATATCTCCAAATATGCAACAAAATCTAGAAGATTTTGGATTTTTGCCTGGAAATTTTACATAGATATTTTTATACCCCAGTAGACTCCACATTATTTTTCCTCAGGCAGACAATAAGTGTTGGAGGTGTGAAGGGGAAGAAACAGTCAATTGGGAAGATATTTTCTGGGAGTGCAGTGAGCTGGCAGACTTTAAGCATTTCCTGCAGGATGCACCATTGGAGATGCTGGGTGGGCAGATTGGTCTGATAAAGGAGATGATTTTTCTGAGCTATGATACAGAATCATAATTGCTAGACATGGTAAGGCCTTGCTGTGTCTAATAATGGCCGTTGCCAAAAAAGCAATTACTAGAAAATGGAAATCGAAATCTAAACTACTAGAAGCACTGAATATAGTAACAGAGATAAAACAACTGGAATTGAGATCTTTAGAAAAAGGTAGGAGCAAACTACATAGGAAGAAATGGGAATTGTGGGAACAATACATACAAGGGAGGAATGAGGTCTAAAAGGCAGAAGGACTTAAATGAGCTATGTAACGTTTGATTGAGAAAGATTGGGTAGATTATAAGTGATGTAATGTTTGCAACAGGGAGTGTGAGAGTATGGTTTGTGATGTAAAATGCTTGCAACCAGGATTGTGCTGGTGTCGTTTGTTTATTTACGATCACCTATGTAGTAAGTTATGGTTTAATAAAGATGTTTCTTGTTTAAAAAAAGCAAGAATTTAATAATTTATATAATATTACTTAGGTTATATTATATATAGCAATATATGTGAAGTATTAATGTTTATGTTAATATAGTTTGATTAATTTTATATAAATGTAAATTTGCCTGTGTCACAAGTGATAATTCAATAAAGGTGTCTGAAAAAAAAACAGTACTCCTTAATCAAGGAGTTTTTCATCAGTTTTACCAAAGGTTCTAGGTAGATTGTCAGCAATAATGGTGAAAGTAGACAACCTTGCCTAGTGCTACTGATAAACTGAAAATCCTCTGAAAAACTACCCTGCCTTGACTCTAGGTATGGATTGATAATATATTCTCTAAATCAGCTTAATCATTTTTTTAAGGCGTTGAAATACATAGAACACTTCCAGTAAGTAAATCCAGCACACCCTGTCAAATGCCATTCCTGCATCCAAACTTACTAGACATAAATGGAAGAGAGGTCGAACTACAACTTTGAAAATTGAAATAAACGAGCTGGACAAACAGATTAAGCATAGTGTTAGACAAGATCAAGAGAAATTTGAAGAAAATTTATATAAAGATATTGAGCATCATAGGAAACCTTTTTACAGATACATAAGATGTTGAAGGAGTAAAGATACACAAATTGATAAACTGTGTGCAGATTCTAAAATGTATTCTCAGACACAACAAACTATAGATGGATTTATTTACAAAATCTTATGCAAAACAGTTTGGCTTCACAAAAGGGGTGGTAAGTTGTCTTAGTGACATCCAGGTAACTCCAGATACTGGAATCAAATTAGATTATATTGAAAAAGAACTGTGCAAACTGGATCCAAACAAAGCGTAGGGAGGAGACGGAATAAGTAACAATGACCTGAGAACACTTAAGCAAGAACTTTCATTGCCATTACATCTATTATTCACTTTGTCATATAAATATGGGGGAGATTCCTCAAGATTGGAGACGTGCACTTATTAAACCTGTCTTTAAGGGAAAGGGCAATAGGACAAACCCAGAATCGGCTACTTTCATGTTGTGGAAAAATAATGGAGACGGTAATACTGGATAAGTTATTGTCAGAACTGGATAGGTTGGGACCTGAAACCATATATCAGCATGCATATGTTGAAAATAGATCTACTACCACCTGTAACATGATGTTCTATAACAATATAATAACAGCTATGAATGAAAAATTGTGCTGTGATGTGATTTATATAGATTTAACTTCAGCATCTGACAGGGTCATGCACAAAACACTGATCAATAAATTACAACTAGGTATTGATGTACTGTTGATAAGATGGATAGCTGCATAGCTTACAAACAGGACATGTTCTAGGCCCTTACTTGTTTAGATTGCATCTTTCAGACCTTACTTTTTCATCTGAGGTGTTCTACAGTCTATATGCTGACGATCTGAAATTGGGTAAACTGATTACAAGTGTTACAGTTAAGGCATGTCTGCAAAATAATTTGACTAAATTGACCATTTGGGCAAAGGAGAATAATATGCTGATAAATACATCAAAAACTAAGCATATGAGATTTGGGAGACATAAAAGGAAATGTAAATATTTAAATACAACACACAGTGATTGAAACTGTAGAGTCATTTAATGACCTGGGTATATGGGTAGATTCGGGTCTATATCAGTTCACCGAAATGGCTGAAGTTCGAACACCATATGTTTGAACTTCTAACCACGAAGTACAAAAACATTGAAGTCTTAGAACAGCAATTTTTCCCCAGGGAAACAAATTGCTGTTCCAAGAAACACACACACAACACAAGCACACCAAAAAAACAGCAATCCACACACAAACACTTAAAATCCTACATCTAACCCTACACTAAACTGTACATACACTACTATCTATCCACTTACCTTAACCCAAACCCTAACCCTAAGGTCCATCACTATCGCACACTCACCTGACCTGCGCCCTGGCCCTAACTCACCTATCCCGCCCTAACCCTAAAGTCTGTCACTAACACACACCCACCTCACCCACACCCTAACCCTAACGTCCACACAGTCGCACACTTACCTGAACCCGACCCATAATTTCCCACCACAGTCCTGATAATTGCGAAGCCACAGAAATGGTCCACCAAATTCTTTCCATGGGAAAGAATTCGGTGTTCCGCGGCTTCGCGATAATCAGTGTTTGAACTTCAAGGTTTGAACATCTGGTGTTCGATTGTTAGCCATTTTGGACTGATATAGACCTGGTAGATGAGTTTTTCTAATTATATCAACCAATTGGCTAATGATAGTTATAGAACTATAGGTTGTATAAAACGATTTATAAAGTCTAGGAAATCAAACATAATGAAGTCATTGCTTGTTAGTTACATTAGACCCAAACTTGAGTATGGAATAACAATATGGAAACCCTATAGGAAAACAAGCATGAATAAACTGGAGAGAGTACAGTGGAAATATACTAAGGGCATCCATGGATGTGAAAATCTAAGTTATTATGAAAGACTAAAATATCTGAACTTGTACAGTGTCTCTTACAGATATTTAAGAGGATATCTTAGTCAGGTATATAGGGCATTTAGGGACAACTACCTCTAGGAATGTTTGGGGTTATCAAAAAGTACTACAGAATCATCAGATAACCTAGGTAGAAGATTCTATAGGAATGAGAAGTGTACTAATTGGTTCTCTGACAGAGTAGCTGATGCTTGGAACAGACTACCTAATTACTTTAAAGCAAGTACTAGTTTAGATATTTTTAAGAATAGCCTGGGCATTTATTATGGGAACAAATGTTTTGGCATATTGGCAAGTTAGAAGGGCTTTAATGCCCGTGCTTGAAACATTTGTATGTATAACTTTTTCCATTCATTTCTGCCTTTTCTTGTATCATTATAGCTTTCTTAATACTATCAAAAGTTGGTCTCCCTTCCACAAAGCCACACTGGTCTGAGTCATTCAATTTCAGGAGCAGCCTTGCCAGCCTTAATGCAGTAATTCCTATAAAAACTTTATAGTCATGGTTTAATATTGATACTGGCCTATATGAGTCCAGATCAGTGGGATCTTTTCCTTCTTTAAGGAACCCAGTAATCACTGTTCTTTCCTATCAATCCACCCCGTCCATTTAAAATGTTATTACGTCATGCCAAAAAATGCTAATTTTTCATGTATTACTCTCTATACTTCGACTGGAATCCT
The DNA here is from genome assembly GCF_019279795.1 of Protopterus annectens. Taxonomy (NCBI): domain Eukaryota; kingdom Metazoa; phylum Chordata; order Ceratodontiformes; family Protopteridae; genus Protopterus; species Protopterus annectens. Next base: position 107,197,024 of record NC_056739.1, read on the forward strand.
GTCCCCCCAGAAGTCCTTCTGATGGCCTGTTTGTTAATCTGCTCTTTTACCTTTAATTGGATGATAGAAGCAATTAAATGCTCTGCATCATCAGACAGTTTGAGAAGATTTCATTTTCTTTCTTCTTCATATATCCCCTTATAAAATTTTCTTTAAACTTAAAGTGGCTCTTTTCCATTCTGTTTGCCTAGCCTCTTTAACTTGCATAATTCCCCTTTTTACTTCCATTTTCCTCATTGTCTGAGCCAACATTTTTTGTTTCATAGCATTATTTGCAAAATAAATTTGGATGAGGGACTTCTGAGATGGCTGTACACTAAGCAAAATGTTAAGTAGAGATCTCCTAGTGTGAAAACTGCACTTGTGAAAAAAGCCCCTAAAGCAATACAGTTGGATACAATACAGTTACTGGCTTGCAATTATGCTATCTGGATGCCAGTGAAGAAGAAATTTGGAGAAAGTAACAGAAAATCAAATAGAAAAGGAGAATGAAGACTCTAGGTGGGAAGAATATTGCAGCTCTTCAGCAAAACACAGTTGAATTTTCATCTTTGGTACAGAAATTGACTCAGTAATTTAATAGAAAAAATAAATGCATCAAAGTGAAATACTGAAGAAATATATAGAGTCAAACAACAAAAAGAAACGTAGAATAAGCTTTAACTACCTATTCAGATGAGATGATAAAACTATCAAAATCAAAGTCTGAAATAAAGAAAAGGCTGATTGAACATGACACTTTTCAAAAAAAGTGGTTTCAAAAACAGAAAAATTAGAAGGAAGAGCACACAGAGAAAACCTGAATTTCTGCTATACCACCCAAACTAGAAGGAAGAGACTATACTAATCTTAGGAAAGTACAAGTAAATATATTGGTGTTTCACAGCAGCATTTGTTAATTGAAAGGGTACATTGTGTCTATGCCCCAAACCTGGCAATATGGAAGCAGTCAAGACCTGTATTAGTAAAGAGGCAATCATACCATCAGGAAGATTTATCTTGCAAAATGTGTGCCAGAAAGAAAAAGTATTAAAAATTGGAGACAACAAGAGTGTTTGGGGGAAATTATTACTGTATACCAGGCAAAAGAGAAAGGAATTCATCCCAGCAGTCAGGGAATGCCAATAGGCTGGTATGAGATTCAAACTGCTATATCAAATTGCCTTCTGAAAGTTTTTCTTTTTCCTGAAGGATCAAAGACATCTTTGGATGTAGAACAGACTAAGTAGGAAAAAAACTTTGACAAACAACAAATGATCCCGCAAGCAGAAAAATGACTCTGTTTCTCATTCTTCTGGCAACAAAGCCCACAGAGAGACAGAGAGAGAGACTTTGCCAGTGGAATCTTTTCCATTGTTCCAAAGGAAAAAGCTTGGGTGACAGAAGAAAACACAGCAATTGAATTTAAGAATTAGGAGTACCATGGATTTGAACCAGACACTAGTGTTGTGAGATGAAGATCACCATCAACATTGTGAAATTAGAGAAAAAATGGGAGACTGTAAAATGTCAATCCTATTATATATGTGATTCATATGGCTTTGCACAAAGTGACTGAGAAAGTTTGGTATTTTGTTGACTGTGTTAAATTGGTGAGTAAACTGTAAAGCATAAACCTCACTTTATATCACTGATATTTAGGAGGGCAGTGAGGGGATTGAAGAAGTAGCTATAAGTAAAATATTTTTTCTTCTTTATAACATTTGCATAAACAATTCATAATATAAATAATAAGGTATATTTTAAAGCAGTTTTGTATAGGATGTAGTAAGGGGACTGTACTCACACTTACTGAGGTGGAGGAGTCTTATTACTAACTGCTCTATATGTTAAATATATTAAGGTAATAAAGCATTTTTTTCTTAGTTGCAATTTATCCAGGATTTTCATTGTGGCAGGTTGACAGAGGCTGGAGAGAAGCAAGTTCAAGTTAATATAACTTTGTGATCATGCTCTGCTGGGGTAGGGGACATAGAAGTGTGTGATCATGTTATAAGAAGGATTACGAAAATAACCTTGTTTTTCTGGTATGGATAACTAGATTAATGTCCTTGGGTTTAAGCTAAAGACGAGTTTTTTAAAGGCATTTTTTTATTTATTCTTTGTAGCAAATTAGTCCACTGAGTTAGTGGCCTCTCTTTCAGGCAGACCTGAGGTGGTACTTATGTTATTGTGAGAAATTTGGACAGTAGACTAGGGAACTTCCCCCTACTCTTTTTGACAGATGTTGTGGGATCTTTTGCATTAACTTGAGCTGCCACCAACTCAAGCAGATGGGACTTCAGTTCAATGCCTTATTTGAAGGATGGCACACTCAGGAGGGCACCTCAGCCTTCCTAATGCTGCACTGCTGTATCAACAATACAATCAATCACACAGAATGGTGAGTAGAACCCACAGTCTTCTGGTCTTCCAGCACCACAGGTGAGTTTTGCCACTGACACTGCATTAGTTTGAAAAATAAGACAAAGTTATGAGACAACTTCCAAGATGGCTGCACATTGAGTAACGGCTTAACTGTAACTCTCCCAGTGTGAAAACAGAAACTCAACAGAGAAGACCAGTAGACTTTTGTGTTCATGGGTAAATTTCAGTAGCTGGCTACTAAGTATACTACCTGGATGTGAGGAAAAAAGTTAACACAGAGCATCTGGAAAAAAACAGCTACAAAAAGTGAAGAAGAAACACTGCCTGGGGAAAGTTCTGTGGCTGTTCAACAAAAAGCAATGCAATCTTCAAACATGAAGTAAAGTAACCTACAGGAAGGTATAACACAAGTGCACACAGACCTGGTTAAAATAAACGAAACACATCAAGTATTAAAGGCAAAGAATACAGCTTCTATGGGACCTGATAGTATCCCAGGCTGTATTCTGCACCATCTCCAGCAAGAACTAGCTTTGTTATTGAGTAACCTATTGAACCACAGCCTAAGTGCAGGCTTCATTCCAGCAGAGTGCAGAACTGCCATTGTCATCCCCTTGCATAATGATGGTGTCACTACTGACTCTTGAAACGATCACCCCATTAGCTTGACAAGTCTGACATGTAAAGCCATATAGCATATTATTATGGATCTCAAACAAGGACATAGGCAATCTACAACCACTTGACCCCACCAAGTTTGGATTTGTCAAGGGAAGATCTTGCCTATTGAACCTGGCTGACTTGTTTGAGACTGTCATCAAGGCTCTGGATGAGGGAAAGTTAGTACATACAGCTTAACTTGACTTGGCCAATGCTTTTGACACAATCCCCCACTCAGACATCATCAAAAAGCTAACACAACTTGGCATAAATACCTATCTCATCAGGCGGGTGGCCAACTGGCTCATCAATAGGCCCTACAAGGTCAAAATAGGTGCCTCCACCTCAGACAGCAGACCTGTCACTAGTGGTGTGTCCCAGAAATCTGTTCTGGGAACTCTACTGCTTGGCATCTACTTCTCAGAGATCCAGGCAAAGACAAAAAAACCTGTGGCTGACCAAGTCTGCAGATGACTGTAAGTTGAGTGCTGTCACTGACTCCCCAAATGATGTTAACATACTGCAAGAGGGTCTCACCACAACAAATGACTGGTGTCAAGATCATGGCCTAAAGTTAAACGCAAAAAAATATATTATACCATTCAGCAAAAATACGACCCCTACTGATTCCCACATCAATGGCAACCCCCTAAGCACACAACCTATGGTAAGAGACCTGGGTACTCAGGTTGACAACAATCTCACATTTAACCATCATGTAGTGTCAGTGGTCAGAAAAGCCTTTTACTTGTTTCATCTCATAAGCAAAGGGATAGCATCCAGAGAAAAGGAGGTTATTACCTCCCTGTATTCCTACTCAATTATTGGCCTAATGAGGGAGAATGCCCCATTTGGTACATACCTCTCCAAACACCTGCACCAACTGGAAAGGCCACAGAAATACCTCACAAAGAGAATCTATGGCTTCCAACACCTGTCCTTTGCAGACAGTCTCAAATCACTATCACTCTACTCGGTATCATACAGATTGCTCAGAGGTAATCTGTGTCTTGCGTACACAGCACTATCAGACCCTACCCTACTAAAGATGCTCCATATCTGTAAGTCTAACTCCTAGCACATTATCCACTTGAAAGGCCTAAACCTAAAACATGCAACATCAACACAACATTCTGGAGAGACAGGTTTTTCTCCCAAAGGCTGCACTGTCTCTGTTTGACATGTATGGGAAGTCTATTCCAGAGTACTTTGCTGACTCTTCAAGCACAACCTTGTTGAGTGGATGAGAAACCACAGATTTGTCCCAGGGGTTCCACCTGTGTCCCTCACTGACAGGGGCAACATGTGCTGGTTGAGGTTTCTTTTTTGGGGATAAACTCTTGGCTAGGCTTGTAAAGACCACAGGGCCATTAGCCTAGTAACCCTCCTATGATCCTATAATCTTATGAACACAAACGGTAAAAATGGAAGAAGCTTTAAATAGATATTCAGACGAGGTGATAAATCTGCAAAAATCAGAGGTTGAAATGAAGAAAAGGCTGGCTGAATATGAGATGTCTCAGGAAGAGATGTTTCAAAAAATAATAGAATTAGAGGACACAGCATGTAGGGAAAACCTGAAATTTTCAGCTATACCAGAGAAGTGGAAGGAACAGACTGCATTAATGTTATGAAATCACAAATAAGCAACTGGACTGGTATTCCACAGCAGGAGATGTTAGTTGAAAGAGCACATCATCTGTGTGATCCAAATCTGGCTATAAGAAAGCATCCTAGATATTTAATCATAAAGGTGCAATCCTACCAGCAAAAGGAGTTGATTCTGGCAAAACTGTGGCAGAAGGACAAAATACTAAAATTGGGAGACAGCAGAGTGTTTGTGGAGAATGAGTACTCGTACACCAGGCAGAAGAGTAAATTCATTCTGCTATTTAAGGAATTTTATTTATTTAACATTTGTTTACAAGGAAAGTCCAACTGGGATGCAGGTGTGAGATTCAAACTGCTGTATCCTGTCATCTTCAAGGTATTTTTCTCTAGAGGGACAAACTCATTTTTGATGAAGTATATGCTAAGGAGGAAATACAAACGTTTGTCCAACAAAAAGTGATCTGTGAAACAGAAGGACATTCTGTTTTTTTTGCTTCTGGTAATAAACACCACAGAGAGAGACTGCACCTGTGAAACCTTTTCCACTGTTTCAAAGGAAAATGTTGGAGAGAAGGAAGGGAGGAGCATGAGGGCTGACTAGAAGAATCAAGAGTACATTAGAAATGAAGCAGACACAGGATTTGGGAGATGGAGATGAACAGTAATAAAACCAATAACTTACTGTGGGATTTCAATGCAATAATTATACTTGTGAAATAGAACAAGAAAATCTGGAAATATTGGACCTTTTCATAATTTGTTGGACTTGTTGGGGACTCTAATGTATATAGACTACTTTGTCTCATTAATGTACAGAAAATGCTTTGGGGGAAGTAAAGAGAGGGGTGAAAGCTAAGTGTAAGTAAAGAACACTTTTTTCTTTATAGTACTATTTTTGTGGTGTATGGTTTTCTTTTCATCCTATAAAATAAAGTTATCTCAGTTATTTTTAAGTGTAATGGGGGTTTTAATTAGGTGCTGCTGTTCTTTTTCCCTTTCTTTCTCCTTGTTCAGTTTTAAGAAATGTAGGAACTGCAATGTTGCATATTTTGGAGACATGCATATATCCCCTTATTGTTTCAACGTGAATTGCTTATCCAAGCTCTTTTCTCAATCCTTTCTAACCTCCTCTGATTGATTCTTATGCTTATCAAGCAATGTTTGTATCCTGTACTAATTATCCCTTTTTTTAACAGCAGCTTCTGTTCTAGACAAGTCAAAGAAGAAAGGTGAATACACCATGGCAATCAAAGCAAACCAGATAAAAGTCAATGCACAAAATGATAAGTCCCAAGGTTTCCTTTGTCATGTGTTTGATATTAAGTGTTTCATTGGTGTTTTAGTGATATTTATGTAGTCTTGAATACAGGATTTTATTTCAAGTCTGATGAAGCATCTAGAGAGACGTGAAAGCACTCACTTGTTCAAATAAAGGAATGTTTTTTAACATCTACCTTGGGACTTATCGTTTTGTGCACTGACTTTTATCTGGTTTGCTTTGATTGCCGTGGCATATTCACCTTTCTTCTTTGACTTGTCTACTGTGTTTTTTGTAAGGTGATACCTTACCCTGAGCTGTTGGTTTTTTGGACTGTGCAGCTTCTGTTCTAGATTCTACTAAAAAATCTACTGGTGTTGATCTTTCCCTTAGGATCTCCTTATTTCTTTCTCTTTGCCTATACTCTGATATCAATCCTTGATAGGGAAGGCAATCTGTAGCCTGTAGTTCAAATGAATTCTTGGCCTATTCTTATTCTATTACCTTTCCCTCTCTACTTTCCACATTTCTCTGATTTATACAAATTTTCATAAAATTTCTGAAATATTTTTAATACTTCTACAGGATCATTGGTTATTTTCCTTTTTATAGGCTCCCTCAGCTTGGCAACAACCCTTTCTACTTTCTGTTGCCTGAGCCATTGTGCTAAAAGTTTTTGTGTTGTAGAGTTATCAAAAAACAGTTGCTTAACAGCAATCTTTCTAAGTTCATGCACATTATCTAGGTAGTACTTTATTTTCTTTCACACTTTGCAATTGCACCTCTTTTTGTTCTGTGTGATTCCCCCATTCTGCAATATATTAACTTTTGTCAGTCCTTCTAAATAATTCTTGTTACTTCTTAACATTTTTCTTTTACTTTCACCCATATTTTTAAACTCTACTTTAATGTTATCCCACTCCCTAGCTCTGTTTTCAGAAGAAATTTCTTTTACAATAAATCCTGAATAATTTCCACTGTCCATTCCTTAAATTCCTCTCTTTAACAGATAGGTGGGGGGAAGCACCAGTTTCTCATTTTTATTTTAGTTATTATTGGCACAGGATCTGAAATAGTTATTGGATACATATCAAAATTTTCAAATAAATGCACACGTTCCTATGACATATAATTTCTGTCTAGCCCAGCCCATATTTTGTACTTTAGGGAATAATATGTAAATTCTATCCTAACTCCTACTACTAAGTAACCAACATGAATAACAGTGTACTCTACCAAAACTCCAAGATCAAAATGCTGCTCCAGTAGTCACAAACCTCAGTTATAGTAAAAGTTTAAGTCTAACACCTACTACTGAACTTGGATCTTCCATACCAAATATTTTCATAAATTTCTTCCAAAACCTACCCTATTTTGTTGTATTCTCCCCTCTAGGCCCCCCAGATACATCCTCACTATTGAAAATCAAATGTCAGTCCCCCCTCATTAGTAATATTCTCTGCTGAAAGTTAATTACTTCTCTCAGAATTTTCTTAAGCTCCATGGTAGCAGTTTTAGGTGGAATGTAAATACATGCCATCATAATACTCCTCTCCTGCCAGTAGTCCACTGGTACTAAAAATCTACCATATTTTTTCTCTTTTCTATTACTATTGGAGCTAATCTCACAATTAATCCAAGTACTCCCCTTTTTCTTTGTCCAAGATATTCCACTGAATAACCATCCTGAAAATCCTTTCATCAAATTCACATACCCAGTTCTTTCCAAAGGAGTCTTCTGTAGCAAAACTCTTTGCATTCTGCACTTTTAATATAGTTCACTACTCTATTTTTTGTATATGTCTGTGAGACCATTCACATTTAAAGATAATATGAAAAGTGCCATTATAAGAAGTTATTATTCTCACCTGTTGTGTATAACAATATTTTAATGTCTAGTTTTCAGCTTTTGCGTTACATGCATACACTAATGTTTGGCAGGGTGATACAGTTTCTTGACATGTCCATTTGAACCTATGTTACACCTTACAAAAGTTTTTTTTATTGAAAACCCTGAAATAACCTTAAAAAATCATACCATCAGAACACCCCCAAAACCTATTAACCTAATACTAACACACAAAACTATATATATCTTCAAATAATGAAGTTTAACCTTCTAAATAGGAACAATTGTCCCAGACTGATAGTCACACTCACAGGCTTGAATTAACCTGTAATGTAGGTTATACATGCTAGGATGTGTGATACAGCCTGAGATTCTGCTTCCACCAAGTGGAGTCTGTTTTTTGGCTTATCTTTATTCCTCTCCCAAATGAATAAAACCTCTTGAATGCTTTCAGAAAACTACCTCCTAGCCACTGAAAGAATGTATTTTGTTTTATTCCCCCTTATCTGATTGTCTCCACAGAAACACAAGAAGCAGGTACACAGCTGCTTTATACTACTTATATTGCAATGTAAACATTTATGTGCTAAAGGGAAACCCTAGTCAGTGTTCTTTTATTTATTTTCTTCCCCTTAAAAATTATTAAATCAAGAAAAGGGCCTTAATCCAGTCATTCCCTATGCAAAAATAAGGAAAAGGCAAATCACTTTTACTTAAATCATGCGCTTTTGTCCAGAATTTCTTCTATTTTTACATTGCAGTGCCTACATTTCATAAAACTGAACAAGAAAGAAAGGAGAAGGACAATAGGGACATCTGTTTACATTTAGTATCCCTATTATACATAAAATTAACTCAAAAATATTTACTCTGTAGCATGCAGTATATGCAGTGTATTATAAAAATACTGTTAAGAACATTCTGTTTTACTTACAGCTAACTTTTTCCTTCCTCTTCAGCTGTCCTAAATATTATTCCAAACATCAATGACATCAAGTAGGGCATATGTTTTGGAGTCCTCTAAAAGTTTCATAATCAAACAACTACATGAAAAGAGACATGGAGGAGCTCTCTGAGCTTGTAGCCCAGGAAGGTATGACCCTAGCCCTGAGTAGCATCCTGACATCACCCAGAATGATACCATAGTACAAGGACAAAATGATTGACTAACAATTGGCTAAGCTTCTGGTGTCATTCTAAGGGAATCCAGTATCTGTCTGCCTGGGATGACATGATCGACAGACCACACTGCTTTGCCAGAGATGGCCTGCACCTGTCACCCTTGGGATTCCGGATACTGGCAAAGGCTCTTAACACACCTATAGTGCCTTTTTTAGGCAAGGTTCAAATGACAAATTCACCACCGTAACAGGTACAAGCAAGCAAAACCTGAGGGTAATGCTACTCAATGCTAGAAGTCTAAACCTCAAAATGCACTCAGTCGAGACACTCCTTAAAATGGAGAACATCGACATCTGTGCAGTGACAGAGACCTAGTTCAAAGCTACAGAGATTACCCCTGCATTACCAGGCTATAATTCATACCACACCTTTCGGCCACCAAACCCGGACCGAAACACTAAATGTGGAGGTGTGTCCATATTCATTAAGGATATCCACACCTCCAAGCTAGTTGCTCAGCATAATGCATCCGAGATTATCCAAGTTCAACTAACTCTGGGCAAAACTGCAATCCAGATTGTAGCTTGCTACAAACCTCCCACCATGCCCCAGGATTCCCACTCCTCTTTTCTTGATACACTGGAAAATATTAAGGTACAACCGAACACCCAAATAATGGGTGATTTCAACTACCCCACTATTAACTGGGAAAACTACTCATGTACCAACTCTTTTGCTCAACGTTTTCTGGAAATCATCAATTCCAATTCCTTGGATCAACTTATCCACACCCCCAACCACAGGCAGCAATATCTAGGACCTGGTCATCACCAACATGGGAGACCAGTGTTTCACACCAGAGGTCAGCTCCTCATTGGTTTGATCCGACCACAAGCTAATCACCCCTAGACATCCACATCCCGCTCCCACCCCCATTAGGAAAACAACCGTAAAAAATTTCTCCAAAGCCAACTTCACGCTTCTTAGACAGAAGTGGCAAACTTCATGACACCCATGCAGATGGACAATAGAGGTACGAATGCTGAATCCTACACAAATGCACTTTATAAGCACTTACATGAGTATGTGGATCATGCTATCCCTAACAGAACCAAGATGCTATTCTCCAAAAAAAGGAAGCCAATCTGGTGGTCTTCTGCCATAAACAAACTCTACAACAGAAGAAAGAAACTGGTGCATAAAAGAGTAAAATCCCATGATTGGAGGAACTCTCTGGTCAGCCTCAGTAAGAAGCTGAGATCCCTCATAAAATCCTCCAAAGCTAGTAATGAAAACAAAATCGCCACAGATTCTAAAGACAACCACAAAGCATTCTGTAGCTATGTCATGAATCTCAATGGCAACACTCAGATCTGCTCTGAGTTACAGAACAATGACACTAAATATACAGAACCAACTGATATTGCCAACATCCTGGCAGATAGGTTCAGTGCTAACTCTACCCCCCTCTCACCCCCTAAAGGGCCCATCTTTATACCAGAAGAATGCAAATTTCCTGTAATCACGGGTGCACAGGTAAAAACCTCACTCTCCAAAGCCAAGAACACAGCATCCATGGGACCTGACAACATCCCAGGCTGCCTTCTACATGAACTACAGAATGAACTGGCACCCTGCCTAAGTACCATGTTCAATCATAGCCTCACCTCAGGCTTTGTGCCCATTAAATGGTGCATCACGACGGTTATCCCACTCCACAAAGGGGAGGGGGGGCCACAACAGACCCAGGGAACTACCACCCCATTAGCCTGACGAGCCTGGTCTGCAAGGCCATGGAACATATCATCCTGGAACTCATAAACCAAGACATTGGAGATATCCAAACTTTGGACGCCACACAGTTCAGATTTGTAAAAGGCAGATCATGTCTCCTAAACCTGATAGACTTCTTTGAAGCAAAGCCATACATGAGGGTAAGGTGGTTCACACAGCCTATCTAGATCTTGCCAAGGTGTTCAACACCATTCCCCACTCTGGAATTATAGATAAACTCACTAAACTAGGTATAAATCCCTGTGTCACAAGATGGGTTGCCAACTGGCTTACTGACAGAACCCACACTGTGAAAGCAGCAGACTCCAAATCAGACTTCAGACCAGTGACAAGTGGAGTACCACAGGGTTCAGTTCTGTGTCCTCTCCTGTTTGGTATCTACTTCTCTGAAGTACAGGCTAACACAGAAGGTCTTTGGCTAACTAAATTTGCAGATGACTGTAAACTAGGAGCCATAATCAAAACTCCTAGCAATGTGGACATCCTACAAAAGGGCCTCACTGAGACAGATGCCTGGTGTCAAAGCCATGGTCTCAAGCTCAATGCCAAAAAGTGCATTGTCATCCCCTTTGGTAAAAACTCTGTACCCATGAACTACCACATAAGGTGGTAGTCTACTTAACACCGGAAGTGTGATAAGAGACCTTGGGACACAGGTGGACAGTAGTCTCTCCTTTGATAATCACATCGCCACAGTGGTCAGGAAATCCTTCTACGTGGCACACCTCATCACAAAAATGTTTCTCATCCAGAAAAAAAGAGGTCATTGTTCCCCTCTACTTATCAATCTTTAGACCCATTATAGAGTACAACTCCAATTTTGGTATGTACCTCACAAGACATCTACAACAACTGGAAAGGCTGCAAAAATACCTCACAAAGATGATTACTGGCCTCAAACAGATGCCTTATGCAGACTGACTCAAAAAACTCCAGCTTTACTCCGTTGCATATCACCTACTCAGTGGCAATCCCTGCCTAACATACAAAGCTATGTCAAACCCAGAGCTGTTGGACATGCTCCACTTAAAGAAATCCCAGTCCCTCCAAGTTACATGCTCTAGGGGCCTAAACCTTGTCACTACAATAAACAGAACATGCTGGAGGGATAGATTCCTGTCCCAGAGACTTCCCATACTCTGGAACAGACTACCTATCTATGTAAAACAAAGTCCTCATTAGCACTCTTCAAGAAAAATTTTGATGATTGGATGCGTAATAGGAAATTCACTCCAGGGATCACTTCTGTGGTTCTGCTTGACAGGGGCACATGAAAATAATTTTCTTGGGTGGCGAAGGCCAGGGTACCTTTTTGGCTAGGCTTGTATAGGCCCTAGGGCCAATAGCCTAGTACCTACCTATGAACCTATAAGAGTCCAATATTTCTAGGTTTTCTTGTTCCGCCATACTTCACAAATGTAATTAATGCTTTGTAAATCACATTTATTCATTAATTTCTAAGTTGCTTGTTTCTTCCTGTTGATATCCATTTCCCAACTCCAGTCACTGGTTCATTTCCATTGCACTCACTGTTCTTCTAGACAACTCTTGTGCTTTTTTCCTCTCTCTCTCAAGCATTTTAATTTGTAACATTGGGAAAGTTTCACTGGCATGGTCTCTATATGGACTTTATTATTAAAAGTGTAAGAAGAAGAATCTCCTCCTGCTTGATAACTCATTTTTTGTTGAATAAACCTTTGTATTTCATCTTTAGAATGTTCTGCATCAAAGAATGATTTTGACCCTCCATGAAAAATAGTCTGCAAAATAGCTGGATACAGCAGCTTGAATCTCATACCTGCTTCTGGACATTCCATGGCTGCTGGAATAACTTTTACTCCTCTTATGCCTGGTGTACAGGGACTCTGCTCTCACCCACTTTTATTACATTGTCCTTCTGCCACAGTTTTGTCAGAATTAATTCTTTCTGCTGGTAGGATTATAGCTTTACTATTAAAAGTCTAGTTTGCTTTCTCATGGCCAAGTTTGGAGCATACACATAGTGTGCTCTTTCAATTAACAACTCCTGCTGTGGAATATCAGTTCAGTTCCTTACTTGTGCTGTCATAAAATTAATACAGTCTGTTCCTTTCAGTTTCTCTGGTACAGCAGAGAACCTCAAGTTTTTTCTATGTGCTCTGTCCTCTAATTCTATTTTTGAAACACCTCTTCTTAAGAAGTCTCATACTCAAGACAGCCTTTTCATCATGTTGACCTTTGATTTTTGCAGTTTTATCTGCTCATCGGAATAAAGCTTCTTCCATTTTTCCAGCTTTTTGTTATTTAAGTTGATATACTCCTTCACTGTTTCATTTATTCTAATAATCACTGACTTATTTTTGCTCTAGATTACTGTAAGTCACGCCTCGCACCAAAGTTGGAGCTTGAACTGCTTTTTGCTAAACAGCTGCAGGATTCCTTCTAGTCAGTGCTTTCTCCTCACCTTTTGTAATTGATTTTTTTCAGGTTCTCTGCATTTCTTTTTTGCTGGCATCCAGTTCAATTACTAGCCAGTTACTAAAATTTAACCAAAAGCACAAATTAATTGGCTCTCTTTTCTAAGTTTTTGTTTTCACAATGGGAAAGCTGAAATTAAAATGTTACTCAGTATGCAGCCATCATGGAAGTTGCATATCCACCTTTTTCAATGTGGGTCTGTGCACCTGTGAAATTGCATCCTCTATCCATCCAATCTTGTCCAGCTAGTGTGTGTATGCAAAAACATTGTCATCCTCATCTGTACTTTATCTGCCATGCTCACCAAACTAAAGGCCTGCATATATACTTAATTTCCCTCCCAGATAGTAAAATACTTCTTGGACCTCCTGGGACACCTTCTTTATCTGTTACTATACTTCAGTCCCCACATATAATTAAAATGTGCTGTTGGTAGTTTATTACCTCACTCATTATTTTCAACTCAGTTTTGTCCTCAATAACTACATGTGCTCTTCTACTTATGAGCAAAAATAGTCAACTTTTTCTAGTTCCCACATATTCTGTGGACTACCCTTTTCTAACACCTCTAGATAATTTTCTTTTGTTCATCAGTAATCACACGAGTTCTGTAAGATCATAATTTACACCACTCTTTCCATAACATATGACAACTGAATAATCTTTATTTGGTGCATCATTGCATTAACATTCCAATTAAGTAGCTTTACCAACCATATTTTAAAATTATTTTAGTATTCTAAATTCCACCCACCTTCCCCTGTATGACGCACTTTTTTATATATTCCCATTTCAGTCTGAATGTCAGCTGTGACAGTGCTGCATTTCTCTGAGGTAAAAGATGGTATATTTGTCAAAGCACTCAGTCTTTTCTTCTTCTATTATTATTGTACCTTTGTGTCTACTCTTTCTGTACTTAAATCCTTAGCCACACAATCGAAAAACTAGGACACCTATCTGAAAACATACATCACCTATTACAGTTAGGGGAAAAAAACAGATATAACCCCAAATTATGCATTATTCAACAGTTTTCACAAATCAAACATTCCTTTACTATGCTTCAAGTTTCTGCTTTATTAATGCACTTCCTGTCTTGAACCCCCACTTTGAAAGATGCATTCTTGCCTAAATCTCAACTGCAGCAATGTAAAAACTGTCTTGCTTACCAGCAAAATCAAAACTTCTCTGCATCCTGTATTAACTATTAGTAACTCATCCTTCCACCTAGTGATTACATTTTTAACATGTGCATACACAGTCTGGAAAAAGAACGCTTCCTTTTTGTTACTGACTTCCTATTTCCATCACTTAAATGCTATTATCTATCCAAGATTTATCTTGCTTTCCCTTTACCTATTTTAAAGCAAAAGAAAATAACCATTTATATAACACATTTAACAGGTACTGCTTTTGAGTCCACTCACCGCTGATTCCCAATACCTCCATGTAATCAGCCTTTCATTATTTAAAAGAAACAACCAAGCAGTAGATCATCTGCATTTTACTAGTTGCCCACTTAAAACTTCTGCAAGGATGCATTCCAGGGATCCCAGTAAATGTACTTTCAATAGATATTTCCTTCAGCTGACTGACAACTTTGGATTCCAGTGAGCTAACCCCACTATTAGCCAGTCATAATTAATTTGTCTGAGCCATCTTCTCATCCTCGCCACAAAAGATGCAACATGCCCCTTTTGATCATCTACTGTCAAACTGATTAAATGGATTCTCCACAACTCTACAAAAGCTGCAGAAATGAAAACCACCAACAATATCAGAAGAGTCATCTAATTATTTTAACAAATTTAAAAAGTAGTAGTTTTTTAATGTATTTAAGCCCATAAACTGCATTACTTTTCAACATTGAGCCGATCAAAATCAGCACAGGGGAACAAGTCAACATTTTAAAATGAACACGACCACTTTTTCAATTTTTTTTTTTACCAGTGAGTTTAATTAGAAAAAATTTACTCACTAAATCCAAGGAGACTGATGTTTTATAGTTATCTCTCTCTCTTCTAAATTAGATTCACTAGATAATAGTAGGTGGTCCACCATCAAAGTCTTTAATCTTCTAGAAAACTCCCGTTCTTCTTTCTGATTTTCATACATCTTCCTTTTGAATGCTGGAAAGGGCTTTAATGGCAGTTTATTTGCTGGATTACTTTGCTGACCAGTCAGACCTTCTTTTCTTCTTGCTTCAGGATGGAAAATTTCTTGCTGCTCCTAATTTTGTCCAAACTCCATCCATCATCTTGTGGGGCACTTGTGCTGCCTTGAGTACAACTTTGGGGACCCTGGAAAATAAACTTTCAAACTGTCTGGTAAAATTCTGGAACCTCTGGAAAGTAAACCTTCAGATTGACTGGATAGATAACCTTAACTCTGAGTGATGCCTCCAGGTGCATCTGCAGTTAACTCCTACTGATGCCTCTAGGTGTCAAATATTGCTTGTTCATATTTGCATCAATAATTCCAAAACCATGCTATGTACAATGTTTTAAAAACTATCTTAAAAGGTTACACAATGGCAAACTCAACTACATTAATATTTGACCTCTGTTTAGTGCAGGTAAAGAGATATTAACTGTTATTTTCATGATATTAATTTACATAGATATAATTTTCATATTTTTCTAAATATCTCAACAACAAAGTAACCAGATATAACTCCTTACCCTCATATGAAAGCTCTCAGCTAGACAAATAAAAGTCTGCTGATGGTATGTGTGTTAAAACTTGGGTGGTTGCAGAGATATTGTAAGTTGTTTACCAAATATTACAATTGAAATAGTTACTGTGTTTACTGTGAATTATAAAATTCAGTTTAAGACCTAGAACCTAAAGAATACTATCACTATAAAAATAGTTTATGCTGAAAAGTTTGCCATTTATACTTCTTTCATAGCCCATATGGTTCCAGAGATATGAACATTTGTTTGAAATGTGAGGGCATAATTTAATTCTCTACAAAGGCTTAGGCTCCACCCATTAAAGTTACAGTGCAAACTTCCTAAGCTCCATTGGAGTGAATGAGTTAAAATCTTGGAGAGCTCTCTTTGCACAATCTAGTCACCACAATAAACCTACTCCTATCAGCAAAAACTGTGGGAGTACTGATAACAACAATCTCCCCTTTTTTCCACATAAAGGATAGCACCTTTTCTTTCAAAGAATAACTCTGAAATGGCATCAAAATTGGGTCAAAGTATTCTTCTTGCTGTTTCTCAGAGTATATATCAATTATATGTGCTTTTTTGATCAGATTTCTTATTCTGACATGTCACTATATAGTGCTTTTTATTTTATCATAAAGTCAATACAGTGTGAACACTCCATCCTTTCAGAAATCTTAGTGAAACAATGATTCACTATACAAGCTCTATCTTCCAAATCAGTTTCTTTATAGATATGCATCTGCCTTTTGAACTATTTCATCTGAATGGTGGGAGAATATTTCTTCCAGTATTTTATCATTTGATTTTATGTAGTCTGAAAAGTTATTGATTTCAAAACTTCCACAAACATTCTACTTTTTACTCTACTGACATATTCAGTGTTTTATTCTCTGATCTCTGGTTTACTTCACAAGTCACTCTTGCCACATGGTCCATCTCTCCAGTGGTCTGAGATGTTTCTTTTAGTCTGGAAACCTATTTTTTCCTTGTTTTTCTCCTCAGCATAGTCATTCAGAACATCCAGGAACCTTAAGTAACGTGTCTTTTCAATTACTGGCCTTTAAGCACTATTTTATCAATAACCTCATGGAGAGAAGTTTCTACTGTGAATCCATTCCACACAGGAAGTCCCAAATTTACATTCCGTTATTACAGTCAATGCCATTTCCCATGTAGTAATTATAACTTCAGGTATGTTTTATGATTTATCTACTTCTGCATGGGAAAAAATGCCAGTTTTTTGATAAATTCTGGCTTGCAGTTGCTGCATTGATAATAGGTTTCTGTTCATCTAACAATGTCACACTGAACAATAAAACAAGATTGGAGACATGCCCTGCTGACGTGATGCACTCCTCCTCATCGTTAAGAGCACAGAATGCCAAAAAGATTCAGCAGGTGAATATCAGAAATGAATGATCCAATGAAGTGTAAAGGGCCACTTTTCAACTTCACAGTATAGGATGATTGTTGCCATTACTTGAATTTCCAAGGGATGCCATTGGATATTTTTTTCATTTATTGACTGTTACTTTATATGTTGTGTGTCCCATGTGGCTCATCAGTAGTTCCTGAATACAGGACATGAATGCATTTCAAAGGTTATATTACTTGTCAACAAGTAATTCTGTAATTCCATTATTGTACTTCTGCCAGCATTCCCTTAAGTTTCATACAAGAGTATGCATTGCCTTTTCTTTCAGTTCTCAATACTTGTGTACTTAAAGATTACAGCCATATCTGCATAGAGTCGAAGTTCACATGTCAAAACAGTATGAAAGTTTCGTCCCTCACCAATTTTACTAGTATCAGAATTATTGATGCCTTGGCCAAAAGGCTCCTATTAGATCACTGTGGCCTAGTAGTCAAGCTTGCTAACATCAAGCACCCAAGATGCTTCAATAACTTCTTCATGTACAGTCTTGCCAGAGGATCAGTAATAATGGTAGAAGCCATGTGCCCCAAGACCTACAAGTATTCTATGTTTAATACCGAGGGGTATTGTAGGACAGCTCCAAAAAATAAGCTACTAGGAACTTCACCTTGTCCCAGGGCTGAAATGCCTTCTGTAGTATAGAATCCACTTTGTTGTCCAGGAAAATTACAGTCCTTGAGAGACTGAGGCTTGACTATAGTAGACTTGAAGATAGACGTAAGTTCTGGAAATGCTCCAGGATGAAATTCAGTGCAAATTCTATTCTGTCCTGAGTGTTCACCTGATTTAGGCAATCATCCAGATAATAGCAGATGTGTCCCCTTTGTTTCAGCAGTGTGCAGTTACTGGAGACAGACACTTTTGTAAACACGGTGCAGTAGCTTAACCAAGAAATGAAGTGGCAGTTACCATGCCACAAATCTGAGAAAGCAGTGGTGGGCCAGATAGTTGTTAAATTAACCACAGGTATCGTTTAAAGCTAGATCGATCATCAGAACTTGATGGACTAGGAGAGGTAGAAAGCCAAAGTTCAGGATGCCAACTTGCTGACCATCTCTTCTTGTACAGACTGGACAGATCTAATATTGGCATCCACAGTCCAGCATTTGCAGGAACTGGGAAAAGTCTTAAAATCCTTGGCAGAGATCCTTCTCCTAAGGATCATTTCTTATTTTCCTGCAATTTTCTCTTGTTTTTTTTCTACCTGCCTACTTTTTCCATGACATTGGTAAAAGGGCCAACTTCTACAAGCACAGTTCCTGTCAAACCTGGGAATAATCAAGATAAGAAAATGCCTCACGGAGTAGGGTTCTCATATATATTCAGTTTCCTAAATAATTCATAGGCTGAGGTCCAAAAAGCAGAGTCTTATCTAATGGGTCTTTGAGGATCGACATTTTGATGGGTTCCTATTAAATCAGTGAATGCTGTTTAATTGACCCTTTTTATCTGAAATGGTGAAATCCCCAAAGCACGGAACAGCGATTTTTTTCCCCCAGGGAAAAAAAAATAACTGGATCCTTTTCAGGACTTTGCCATTTCTTCCACTGGGGTGTGATCTTGGAGTTGATATATTTAAGTAGGGAGGTTGTCGGGGGGCATAGACCCCCACATAGGGGGGTGTAGGGGGCACAGACTCCCACATTGGGGTGGGTGGGGGCAAAGCCCCACTTTATTTTGTGTTCTTTTTTTTTTTTTTTTTTACTGAGCAGGGATTTCTCCTGGGGAAAAAAATCACTGTTCCATGTATTCGGCCTTTTGGTGTTTCGACATATTTGGGTCGATTATACAGCATTCGCTAAGTTAAGCATTCACTGATATAATATAGACTCACTTTGATAGCCTCTGGCAGAGGCTGCATTCTCATCCAAGCATATCAACAAATGATGGACCCCAAGGCAAACAACTATGGGTGCTGCATTCACAGCATAATATCCAAAACTGATAGCTGCCTTCCAACCTATAAATCTTGTTGGGCCTGCTGTAAAATTTCTGCTTCCACAAAATCAGTTACTCTTCCCACTTTTTTTAGAGCACTAGTTTGATATTTGAACATATGGTTTTGAACATATGGTTCTGACAGTTAAGTCCACTAAAAGCTAGGATGGCTGGGTACACTTTCTTCCTAATGCAGACTAGGATGCAATTCTCCTGGTCACTAGGAAGAGTGTTGGAGGCTGGAAGCAGTTTGGACCATTTTTTTCATGATAAAAGGACACCAATGTTGGATCCAAAACAGGATTCTTATAAAGGAGAATTGTAGCAAGCAAATGGTATCAAGTTGTTAATGACCTACTTCATGTAGTCTATGGTTTGAGTCCCTCAATCTTTATCTATCTACTGTGAGACTCTGAGCAACTCTCTTAACCATACGTCTGTCCAGTGGGCTTATCTGATTAGCACAAAAGATTCCAGGATCTTGTAAAAAAAGATCTGGCTTCTCAGGAACATGAGGCCAAGTCTAATTCTAAAGATACTGCAAAAAATGCAGTCTGCAAAGCCTTCTGGATTGAATGAACTGCTATTAGTTTAGGTGGGTCTTGGCCTAAAGACCTGATATATCCTGCATGCTGGAAGCTTTCTTGGTTTCCTATTTGAAGTGTTTCATTTTCAATAAAGTACCCCCCCATAAAATGCCCTTTTGGCATTCCCATTGAAGTGTTTCTTCATCGTTGATGAGTATCTGCAAAGAAGATGCCCTTGGGGAGAACCAGGGTCATACAATTTGACACTGATACAGCTGACACTAAGTGGGAGTGAGTACAAAACAGGTCCTCCTCTTGCTTGGATACTGACCCCCCAGTAAAGGAAGGATTTTCTCATCCTGTTCTGTGGGGAGACTTGAAACTGATGGATGGTCCAGCCTTGGCTGAAGACTTTGTATAAAGGAAAGTCCTGTGCTTGAAACAATCACTGGGGGAATAAGGGAGAGAAGATGGCTGAGTGGATTCAACTTGTAGCTTGGTCAGTGGCAGGCAGGGAGCAAGAATCCTGAATTTTTGTGTAGCCATATCTGGGGTCTGGGCATATCCCTTATACTTAGATTAAGGCAACCTAGTTCTTCCCCTTAGAGATCAGTATATGGTGTTCAATATGGATGCCTGTCAGATGATGTCTAGATGAACAGACATCATAGAGTGCTTGACTCAGGAGGACATGGCAGGATTCAATACTGTGGTGACCTCTAAAGGGACTTTGGCAGAAGCCTCAAGGTACATGCCAAGACCAGGTTCTGATAATTTCAGCAGGTTCAGTGACCTTGAGTCTACCCAAGATTCCAGTTTCTTCTCGCTCCTTTTTTGGGTACTTCTCCACAAACATTCATTGTAGGGAGGATGTTTGCAACCAATGGCTGCTGAGAGCTGGATGCCATGTTTACTTGTGGAAAAAAGCATCAAGCTTCTTCTTCTGCAGGTAACTTTGTAATATTAGCTTTCTTTATCTTATAATCATTTACTAAACCAAACATAAATGTCACAACATTTGGACCCAAATAGAAAAGACAGACAACGTGGTTGTGTGGGTGTGTGTGAAAATCTTTGTGGGGAATTTGTATGTGCACTTACAGACTTATCAGCAGTGGTCACACCCTAACATTAAACCAAATACAATATTAAAAATGCAGTAATATCAAGAAATGCAAAAAAAAGGCCTTGAATAGGGTACTTACTTCTGAACTCTGGTCACCTGGGTTGACCCTACTGAACAGAGATGCAGTTCATGGTGCAGCATGTAATAAAGGAAGTAGAAAATGAATGTTGGCTTTACACGGGGAGGATACCGATGCTTGTGGGCACCAGCACTCATCTGGATACAGGGAGAGGGTGCACAGCTCTGACAGTCGGCCCTTTTGGGGTACAACTTCCAGATGAAAGTATAACTTCTACAGTGATTTACATGATAAACATTACACAATTCTCCCTAACTGAAATTCAGATGAACCTTTGACTGCAGTACTTCTGGAAGAGAAACATCTTCTTGAGCTCTATGAAGATGTCTCTCAATGTTATTTAGGATGTCCAGTAGGAAATTCTAGTCCCAAGGAATGCAAACTACCAGCAAAAAAAAAAAAAAATAGCTAGTCAGACACTCATTCAAATCACCTACCTAAACAAGGGAAAGAAGCAAGTCTTACCTCGTGCATGTTGGTACCACTCCATTGTCCAACCTCATTAAAACATCTCTGGGATTCAGGTGTACCTCCTGTGCCTGAAGGACTGCAAAATTATTCATGACTCCAGGAGAATTATCTGCAGTAACTTCCCTGTTGGACACCACTGATCCAGTACAAGAGTAAAAAATCAAGTAGGCATTTCATCTCTTCAAAAATTCATCCAAACTCAAAGACTGGTTCAGGTAAAGGAAAAATGGGAAACCCTACTCTAGGCTGTGGGCAGAGATCTAGCACATTAAGAAGTAAGACAGATGTTGGATTTGCAAAGTACATCTAATAGAAAATGACAGTGCTGATGTCACTGGCACCCCATGGTTCAATGTTCACAAAACATGTGAAGTCAGTCCAGGAGTACCATGAAGACACCTGTGCCATAAGCCGCTAAATGTGTAAAATACTGGTCACAGTCATCTTCTGAAACAACTTAGAACACCACTTTTCTAATATCAGAAGTTCTCCTGCAGGAAGAAGGACCAGAGACTGGAAGTGCAAACACTGATACATTTCTCAAATGTTTCTGTGCCTACAGGTGTATGAGAAGTCTACTGTCATCATCCAAGCAGCAGTAAGCGCAGCCTGTACTGCAGTCGTACACAACTTCAAAAAAAACTCTTAAATCCAGAAGTGATGACAATCCCATCCCCCAGAACCATGAAAAGAAAGCAGAATTATGGAACTTACTCCTGTGGAGTTTGTTAATGCTTGCTTGCCCTGTCCTTTATTGTTGCAAACTGCACTTTTCTGAGAAGAGAATGTCATTATGTAAAACATCAATATTGTGATGCACAAATGTTGATTTTTTTGGCCACAAATATCAGAAATCTATGTCTGCAAGGAAGCAAGCCCCGTTACACCCACTGTCAATGGGAGCTGCACACCTCACACCACTTAACTATTTTCACTCTGAAGTTATACAGTCTCATAGTTGAATGCCACACTTACCTTTGCATTAAACATGCTGCACTCACCTCCAAGTCTGTGCAAACTAATAGTGAGGAAAGATATTAATGTCTAAGGGGCATAGCACACTTGTTAACAGCAGTACAGGGGAACCTATGCTCCAGTATAAAAGCCTTACACTATACTGAAAATTGACATATCATGTTCAATTCTTTTAATAAAGTGATTTCTGGTAGTTGGGGTATGGATACATATATCTGTTTCATTTTTTAAACTGAGGATATTCAAAGACTTCACCATGTGGCCTCAAACCAATGAATTTCATTTTGTTGAACTGCAGGAAGTATGAGACCCTTCCCTTTCCACAGTCCTTGAGTCCAAACAAGGATTAAGACTGGGTGGGCCAGCAACTCTTTGTGACATTTTGGTATGCAAGAGGACAATGATGCCAGGTTAATTGCCGTAGTCCAAAGACAAGGCTTTTACTACAATGTGCATGAATTGCTTGTCCAAAGTTAGACTTTTGCTTATGGCAGAGGGAAGATTTCTGCTGGGTTGACTGGGACAAAGTCCACTTTCTAGGACGTATATGGCATTTGAAAACAAGAAGGTTAACTAGGTATTTGAAATGTTGCCTTTACAACATAAAAGACTACTTCAAGAACTGTGGAAAGGCTGAGAAGAGGACGAGAGGCATATGTCCCACCAGTCATGGAAAGTGCCTCTGTTGTCATCTGTTGATCACCTACTACATTTAGCAGGTTCAGAAAGTTTTGTAAATACAAAAAGTCATCCCTGAATATGAGTATCTAAACAATTCAGTTGTGCAAGAAAAGTACAACTGTCCAGTAATTCATAACTGCAGATGTATGTGTGTTCACTGCTGCAGTAGTGCAAACTCAGAATACAGACACAGAAGACCCAACTTCCAGAACTTTTTCCTTCCCCTTCAGGATGGGTAGATGCTTTCCCTCCTGGATGCCAGCATGCCAGTGGTACAAGAAGAATGACCATGTGTGCCATATTTCCTTCTTTACAGCTCTAGTGAGCTGCAGGGTCTTGCCTGAATGATGCTCAGTGATATATGCCACAAGGATGGCAACCAAAGCACAGTTGTGTTAGGAACTTACCATAACTGTAGATGCTCAAGTAGATTCACTGTTGCACTTCTGATTCTTGGGATTCCTGCATGCAGGAGCTGGAAGACTGGCCTGAAAACCAAAGCTTCACTTCCGCCCTCCTGCCTGGTGGACTCCCTCTCATTTCAACATCAGGAAGTTGCTAGTATGGAAGGAAGTTGACCAGCACCTTCAAGTTTGTTTTGGACCAGACTGCAGAGATTCATAGGTTCATATTAGGCTATCAGTCTACAGACTATTACAAGCCTAGCCAAAAGCCAGAATACAATGCTGTACTGTGTATGTGCTAGGTAAAGACCTTAACTAGTGTGCCACCCCCCGTGCCTTAGTTACCCAGGATCCTGAACATGACATAACTCAAGGGTGGCCCATCCCAGTGACAAATGTTGTATAAGGAGAACTGGTGCTGTAATGCTGAAACTAGCTGAACATGTACAGTTATGGTTTTCTATAAGCCTACTTGCATTTATCCCTATTCAGCACAATCTCCTTTCTTCATTCCTGTGTTGGTGGAGTTCTTAGATTACTTTAGTAACTTTATGAATATAATATTCTGCATAGTTTCTGTTATTCTCCTTAAAGACTTGCATTTAAAATCCTTCTCTCTGTATTTCTTGAACTTCTCAGGTTTCACCAATATTTATAACCCTTCTACTTACGTTATGTATATGAGCCATAACTACATAGCTCTAAAGGATCCACTCAAATCAGGTAATCCTAAACCACTTTGTTCTATGGGAAGAATCCGCTTATCCTTAACATCTGCCCTCCTCCCCTTCCAAATGCATTCCTTAAACTCTATTATTCTCTACAACTTCTCCTACAGATGATACAAACATACCTGATCTGTACATAAAGGTACTAAAAGTATTTTTATTGCTTGCATCATACTAGTCATACCTACATATAATTAAGAACACCAAGGTTCTTAGTTTTTATACCATCTTTTGCATAGTCTCTTCCCACGTATCCTTAGCTGTCATAAGAAAATCCCTTTTAATCTATACACCTAAATACCTTGTCTTAAGCAAGTCTCCATAAATATGGGTAACTATGAACAAATCATGTAGGTACACAATTTACTGCTATAATCTTTGTTTTACCTTCATTCATTTTATATCCAAAAAGTACTAGAAATGGTCTGAAAATGCTCCACAACACAGAAATATCATTATGCAGGTTTATCATGTACAAAACAATAGCATTATTTGATATGAAATTACCAGATTTAATTAGTTTTTACCAAAACTTGATCACAATTAATATCTTCATATTTATCTACGGTCTTGTTTTCATTCTGATGAAAGTCTGTTAATTGTGTTACATGATGAAAGTACTCAATTTATTTATTACATTTGTGTTCATTACATGATGAGTTTTTGTTAATTTCTATTTTATTGGTTCAATATTTTACCAATTTATGTAAAACATTAACATTTCCTTCTTACAACTATTAAAGAGAAAAAAAAAACAGTTTTACTTTTCTTCTTCACTCCCTTCAGTATCTTTTGTAAACATTATTGAAAAAGTGGAGTAAAGGTTTTACAGTTCATCCACAAGCTTAAGTCAAAAAAATTCCAGTCTTTCTCTACCGCATTTTTGCAAAGCAATATTTCATATGTCTATTCCTATACCCAACAGGATTAATGCTTTATACATTTACTACTTTCAGTGCTGCTGGTTTTCTTACTGATCATCTCAATCCCCAAACACCTGCCTCTGGTTCAAGTCCAGGGGACTACTGTGATTTTTTTTTTCCATCTCTGAAGCATTTTCCTTGGACGAATAGAAAAAGTTTCACTCATACCTTTCAACCTGGAAATATAAAAAATCTGGACATAGGCCCGTGAAAAATAGGTACAAATCTGTACGCTGATTAACATAATATTTACATACATAATTATGTAACCCCTCCCACCCTGGTGAAATTGTGGGACACCAACTTTCAAACGCAAACTGAAGAACAGACAACCAACATATGGCCCCAGGCCCCAGGCCCAGACCCTGTAGTAAATTGTCTGTACCCAAAAAATGCACAATGAAAGCAAGACGACAATGGCAGAGTTGAGACATAACATGGGAGGGGTCTACTTTATTTGGGAGGGTGGCCTAATGGTTAAGGTGTTTGCCCTGCAAATACAAGGTGCAGGTTTGAGTCTCACAAGAGATAATTGGCTAGGCTTAAAAATGGCTCAAAAAGGGCAGTTAGCCTAGTACTAACCTATGAACAGCAAATGCATATACATCAAACCATATGCATCGAACGGAGAAACCATTAAAACACAATAAAAACGGAACTACACAACAAACATAACATGTAACAGCAAGCCCCCTGCACCCCCACACCCCCCTATTACTTAAATATACCAACTCCGAGATCGCACTACATTGAAGTAAATGGAAATCTCCATCTACGGAGATTTCCGTTTACAGTTTTCGAAGGAACGCACTTTCGAGGCATATGGTTCGATGCATATGGATTTGTTGTTTTAAGCTTTTGTGTAAATAAAGTAGACTCCATGGGAGGATGGAAAAGGTAATCTCTGTACTCCAGAGAAATGAATGAAAATTAATATTTTGAAAAGTTCCCTCAAAGCAGCAGTAAGCTGAAATATAGTCAAGGACTGGAGTCAAACACTAACAGGATAAAATGATCAAAAAATCCAGATGCTTTTTTTCAAAAACATAAGAGAGAACAGGTCATTGTGAATAGCCTTAACAGTTGCTCTCTCAGAGTTAACAATATTAATAGGGCAATGCATGGGGAAATTCTATAGAGAGAATGGTATAGACACTACCTTACAATATTAAAAGTTCACAGGCTCAAGTACCAGCAGGATAATCTCAAGGCACTAAAGTCCCATCAGAAATGCATTATGTTTTTTATCTCACAAGAATGAATCTAATTCAGCCTTGACAAAACAAGATAGGTAACATAACTAGCAGTCCAACAGAGTTATACAAAAACAATGGATTTTTATCTTTAGTTGATTTTCACAAGATGAAAAATGTATCCATGTTTCTTGTTGTAAATTAGTCATTTTTTACATAATCCATAGAATTTATTCTTATAGCACCTATTAAATTCTGCTTTCTAAGACGGCATCCAGACATACTGTTGAAGAGCAGTGAAAGGCAGAGTGCACATAACTGTAATTACAGTTTCATCTCCTTATTATCACAATGTAATTAGTCATATCTTAAATATCTACCACTTGAACAAGTAGCTGGCAGATTAAACTATCTCCCTTACTCCAGTCAAACAAATGATGGTAATCCAACACTATTGTTAAAATTGGAAACAAAACTAATACCAAAAAGAGGCAAAACATGGAAATCTTGGCACATAAATAGGAATCAAATCAACTCTCTTTCCAGTCAGCTCACGATCTATGTGAAAAACTCATCCTAGCTGACAAAAGAAACTACTATACTTCTTTTTAACACTTCCAAAGATCTAGTTGTAAGTCTTTCTGGTTCTCCTTCAATAACCTTTTATAACTTTTTAACACCTCTAATTTTCCTCATAACTGAGAACGAAGCAGGACAGCCTGCTGAGAGCAAGTTGCAACTTGCAAGGTAAGGTAACTGCACTTACAGCAAACATTTCCACATAAACAGGTTACTGCAAATCATGTTAAATGAATAATATTTGATGCCAGCCCATCCACTATGTTTTAATAGGTATTGATGTTTGTGCTCTGCCTCTGCAGTTACAGTATTATCAAATGCGAAGTTCCTGCCAGAATCTCGGTCAGTGAGCTAATTAAATTGTGGAGGCTTGCCTGACTGTAGTCTGTAACTTACAAATGTTAGCAGAAGTGTTGGAATTAGAGAGATGGAGCCCATTCCCCACCAAACCTCTGTTCCGCAAACATCATAAAAAACAAACAAACAAAAAAAAAAAAATGGTTTATCTGATGTGGTCCTGCCTGCCACAGATTGCAATAGTCTCAATTTCTCTCAAATCTCAATTTAATTTGTCTATACCATCTTCTTTATTTTCATTTTACCTGCAGCTGGAGGTGGAGCCAGAGGAAGTAGAAGAAATGTATTTTTTTCATGACCACGGCCGCCACATAGCTCTGGGTGACTGGGTCCGAGATGAGGAGCGAGTTGGATGAGACTTCTGCTGCTGCTGCTACTGCTCTGCTGCTTAGGGCTAACTTTTAAACTAAAATATTAAGCTGCCTCTGCCTGCTTGTATTATTTTAAAATAAAAAGCAGTTTGTGTTGGCCTGGATCCTTTCCTCTCTCTCTTTCTGATTCTGTATGATTCTTTGAAATGGATTGCAGAGCTGCTGCAGCGAGATGTGACACGCACGTAACACGTGCAAGACTGCAAGTCATAAAAACATAAAACTCACTCAGCCGAATTCTGAAAGGGACAGTTGACTCCAGGATAGATCTATTAATAAGTATGGACATAGGATAGGCAATAGAGTCAGCTACAAGTTTTAGGAAAGTAGGAGGTAGATTGTCAGTGGAGGGAGAGCAATGTTTTAGCTTTAGAAGCATAGATTTGATGTAGTTAGTAGGTACAGGCAAAACGGAGAATAATCCAGCATCAGAGGGACTTGGAGGGGAGGATGTAGAAGTAGGGTTTAGCATGGTGTTCAGAAGGTTTTGAATTGATGAGATAAAGTGTTTATTTAGAAAGGTGGCTGTTTCTTGAGAGGAGGAGTTAGGGTAGGGTGAGGGGCTAGAGGGGTTTACCAGGATAGCAGATGTTGTTGAGGTAGACCAATATTTGCAAGGATTATTTTGGTTGTTGAACTGAGCAGAGTTATAGTACTGCTTTTTGTCATTAATAGTAGTTTTTTTAGTAAGGTTCCTTAATTGTATTTAAGGAGAAGGTGGTTCGTTTTAGTCTAGGCTTTCCAAGCACTGTCCCTTTGTTTCATAAATGTTTTAGTTTCATTGGATAGCCAGGGAGCATGATCTGATCATCCTAGTGGTGGCTAGAGAGTTAAGAATACTCAGGAAGGTACTATTAAAGGTACTGACGGCATCATTTAGGGGAAGATGCTTAAGAATGGACCAGTCTACATTGTGGAGAATATCATTAAATTGGGTAGAATTGAAAGTCGATAATTTTCTAGTGTCTCTGATTAGGTGGGGGTTAGGAATGTTGAGTTATGTCCTGAGATAGTGGTAGGTAGATGGTCACTAAAGGTGTTGGGTAGGGTGGAGTGATTGTGGTATTGGTGGCGTGTATTAGTGAGGATCCAGTCTATAGTGGAGCAAAAGGAGGAGTTTTTTTGAAAGCAGGTGGGGGAAAGTCATGAGTTGATGGAAACCATGGAGGTCTATACTGAGTTGGGGTGAGTCAGCTGAGAGGTTAGTCCAGTTGATGTTGACATCACCAAGGATAAGTGTTTCATAAGATATGTTAAGGGAGAACCAGGATAAGAGGTTTTCAAGAAGGGGTAAATTCTTTTGCCAGGAGGAATATAGATGGAGGCAACAGCAACCTTTTTATAAGTATTTAGGTGGTAGTTGAGTACTAAGAGTTCAGCATGGTGGAAATCTGGAATTGGTGAAGGGAAGGGAGAGAGATTTAAGGTTGTTAGAGTAAGGGATGGCCACACCGCCCCCTTTTTTGTTAGTCTATCTGATCGGAAGATATTATAGTCAAATGGGAGTATTTCACTATTTGTGATATGTGGTTTGAGCCAAGTTTCAGATAGAGAGAGAGAATCTGAAGGGTGCTGAGAGATATCCAAGAGTGTAATTCAGCGACTATTTGTTATACTTTGAATGTTTCATGAGTGAATAGTTAACTGTTTGGTAGGAGAAGACTGTTTAGACAGGGGATGGTTGTTATGAGAGGAAAAGGAATGGGGCAGAGAAGTAGTGGTACAGGTAAGTTTTGAGAGAGAGAGGGGGGGTGTGAGTTGCAGAGGGGCCAGGATTGGGATGGATATCTCCATAACAAAGTATATTTTTAGTGAGGTAAGAGAGTTTAGTAGATAAGAGATACAGTTTGTATAGTTTTGACGAAGGTTTGACCAGCTCTAGTACAGATAGTTTGAATAGGCTAGTGGTTGAGGAAGTCATTAGGCTAGGGGAGATAAAAGTATAAGATGTATTTATGATGCTATCATAACAGTGAGAAGTTGGTGAACAAAGGTAAGGGTTATAGACAGTAGAATGATAAGAGGTGGAGACAGTAGAATGATAAGAGGTGGAGGAGTAAAGAATAAGGAGAAGTGAGAAAGATAATAGTAAACAATACATGACTTAAACAGACTATGAAAAAGAAGTGGAGAGTATGAGTAGGGACAGAGTTGTAGAGGAAGTGATGTTTAGAAGATTGGCAGATTACTTGGATGGGGTGGAGATGGGCAGGAAGTGGAGGATTATAGGTTGGTGGTACAGGAAGGGGAGGGCTGGTTGGGTATAAAGGTAATTGTATGAGGGTGGGTGGGAATGGGGGTAGGAGAGCGAAGACAGCCTGAGTGTAGCGAGGGCGAACAGAGCGGGGCTACACCACAAGGAAGGATTGCAAAAACAATCAGGGAAGCAAAGGTGTTAAGGCAAGAGCATTGGTAGAAGGGCTAAGTTTAGAGCATCAGGAATATAGATGGTAGACACAGTTACTGAGGTAACAGGAGAGGAAAGTGGCTAAGAGAGGTAGAGAGGGGTGAGCTAGTTACTGGCTTAGAGTGGAGCAGACAAAGAGTAAATTAGATAGGTAGAAGAAGCAGTTCAGATTGGAGGTATCTTTTACAGAGAGGTATAACAGATTAGAGGGAGGTTAGAAGAGGGGCAGAAAACAGGTGTGTAGGAGAAAAAAGGACAGTACAGTATGGTGAGCAGATAAGATAATGCCAACACAGGAGTAGTCACAGGATTAGAAAGTTGCTGAAACCTTATTTGATGAGGTGTACATACTTAGATAAAGTCACTGGAGAGGGCTGCGCACTGGAGGAACTTGGATGTTGGTAATTTTCCAACAAGAATGGGCCAGTGGGCTACAGGAAAGTTCAGGTAGCTGGATTCTTCACCTGAAAGAAAAAATAAAATATAAGAATGTGAGCTGAGTGGGGTAGGGGCAGATGAAAGTGAGGGTTATACTTTGAGGCAAAGTCTTCTAGAGTATAGGGATCAAAAGAGTTGGACAAGAGTACTTGCAAAATGCAAAAAAAAGATGGAGAGTAGGTTAAACGAGTGGGGGTGAAAGTGGATGTGAGTGGGGGTATAGGAATATTACTGACAGAAAGAGCAGTGTAGGTATGAATGTAATGTACAGCACAGGAATACTGCAGTGTTACAATAGGTTAAATAAAACAGGAGCTATCTAAATAAACATGAAAAATGCAAGGAAATCAGTAGTCACAGTGGAACAGAGTAAAAAAAAACCTACTGAACCAGACCTTATATAGACTTCTGATTACCAAAAATGATTGAAGTAAGCAGGCATTGTTCAACATATAAGCCAGGCTACATTCACTAGTATGGTTACAGAAAAGAGCAGTGCAGGCAGTTGGTCATAACTAAGGATATAACAGTTAAATGAATAATAAAACATTTTCAGCAATAACAAATACTCAGTGTGGTATAAGAGCATAGAGGTCCCAGATGCAATGGTCGCCGATTAAGGTCTGCTTCAGGAAGCAAACGGCTAGGGCATGGTAGTAAAACAACAAGTCGACAATATGCAAAGATAGATATAGAGGACGCTGGCTGAGGTTTGGTTAAAGGAGTCGCTAGCACAGAAGAGTTAACTGGAAAAATAAAAATAAATAAAATTAAAACTGTTGTGACTAAAAAACAGGGTTCACTTACTATGACAAAAAGTGGGATGGCTAAGCTAAGACTAAAGAAAAAAGAGAAGGCTAGATGGAAATATATGTGGAGTGGAGACACTAGGAAGAGGTCAGGAAAAGATAAAAGGTACTCATTCAGGTAGAAAGGAATTAATTTGCAAACAGTGAACAAGGTAATATTAATCATGAGAGGGAGTGCGCTGTTTACAGAGCTTAACGCTAAGTGATGCAGATCATAATGAGAACAGTCTCCTCCGAGGAATGGCTGTGTTGACTCATGGTGTTCCTAAGGTAACACTGCAGCTTTCTCATATGCAGCCTTGTTAGGGGTACCATTGAAACTGTAGATGCTTCATAGCCCACTATTCTTAGCTATGTAATAGCTTGTTAGGGATTCTATCTTTTTCTGTATAAGGAAGGCCCTCTCACTGCTGGAGTTCAAAAAGGTTTATAGAAATCATTCTTTTAGAGGGCAGCATCTATAATAAGGATAGGCTGATAGACCAATAGTTTGGAAGCAATTCAGTGTAAAATGCAATACTGTCTCTCTACATCTCCCCCTGTGACTGGGCCAAGATTAGACAGTCCTCCACAGAGGGTCAGAAACTAATGCTACTGGTTCTGCAATACACTATCACTTGCACAAGGCATTTTCTGAAGACATTGGTTACAAGGAGGTAAACTGGTACTGGGTACCTTCTACCTCAAATATGAAGAAGTGTCCATGGTCCCCGTGAATATGGGAATGTGTGTATAGGCAGGCAATCATAAAATTCAAGTTTCAAAAAAAAGCTTGCGGGAGGAAGGGTAAGAGGGCCTACCATGTTAACACCTTTAGGATAGTATTTAACTTCAGCAGGCCCAAAATATGTATTCAAGGAACCACAATCCTGGGAACTAGGTAAGTTTTCAGTAAAAAACTAATTTGCTCCTCTTTCCTTAATCTACCACTTTATACTGACTGCAAAAGTCAGCTATAAGAGGAAGCACTAGATCTTTGTAGTTCTTTTAGAACTAGTGGACTCCCTGAAAAATATTTATAAACACCGTCACTGAATTATCACTTGTGACTTAGGCAAACTTGCATTTATATAAAAGTAATCAAACCATATTAACAAGTTCATGTTTATAAACATTATACACCACATATATTGTTCTGTATAAACACTACACATCACATATATTGTTCTGTACCATATAATCAATGCAAAAATACATACATTGCTCAACTCCTGCCTTCTTTTAAACACCATTCTCTTCCAAAATACTTTACTGCATGTATAGATCCCACAATTTCCATTATGTCCTATGGAATTTACTCAAAATTTTTATGAAGCTCTCACTTCCTGTTATTTTATCACTGTTAAAATATTCGCTACTTCAAGTACAGTTGCATTAGTCTTTGATTTCTATTTTCCAGTCCTTTTTTTTTTTTTTGCAGCCACCAGAATAAAACTTGATAAGGCCTTACTACATCTAGGCAATTCAGATTCTTTAGCCAGGCTAAAAAAAAAAACAAAACAAAATGATTTTCTTAGTTTCACTCATTTGCTTGTCCAGTATTCCTGATAAGAGTACTCTGTAGGCATTTTTTAAAGCCTGCCAACTTGTTGAACTCCAGGAGCATATGCTTTCAGGTAACTTTTTTCCCAGTTATACCTCCAGCATTTGCCATCTACCTGAGGAAAAATTCTTTGTAGTCTGCTTGGGGTATAAAAGTATCTATGCAAACACTTAGTTGCAAAAATCCCAAGTCATCTAGATGTTGTTACATATTTGGGACCATACATATTTCCTTCTATTGTTTCTTTGTGAATTGCTTATCTAATCTCTCTTCTCAGATGTTTTTGACAGATTCCTTGAATTATCATGCAATATTTTATATGCCCTACTTATTAACCCTTTTATACAACAGATTCTGTTCTACATTCAAATCAAAAACTTAACCAGTGCAGGTCTTTCATTCAGGATTACCCTATCCCTTTCTCTTTGTCTATACTTTGATATCAATCCCTAATGGGGAATATTTTCTCAGCCTCTTACCATTCTAATACCTTTCATTAATTATCTGTTCACAATGCCTTGGTTTCTTTGCCACCTTCCTCCAGTAAATGCCAAATTCCGACACCCTCTTGCCTATGCTCTATACCCAGTCATGATTATCAGCAGGATCTGCTTTCTTTGTTCCTGTGCTGGCTTAGTTCTTAGTATAGTTTCTGCTACTTCATGAATACAACCTTCTGTAGGAATGTTACTCCCCTTAATGATCTGCATCCAAAATCCCATTCTTTCCTTATTTCTTGAATTACTCCTCTGCTTCATCATTATCCCTTTCCACTTTGAATTGTAGCTTTCTGCTTGTGCCATGTATAGGAGCCTTAACTGTGTACTCTAAAATATCCCTTCAAATCAGGTAATTCCAACCCACCTTGCTCTACCGGAAGGATCAACCTATCCCACTGGACCCTTGCACTGTCCTCCTCCCACACAAAATCCTTCAACTCTTTACTAATTGCTATCCAAAACTTCTCCTCTGGTTGATAAATATGACTGACCTGTGAATAAAACTAAAAGAAGCAGAAACATTTTAACTGCTTGTTATCTTGCTATCCATATCACAGGGCTTCCAATTTCTCGGTTTTTATATTATCTTTTTAGTCTCTTCCCACACATCATTAGCAGCCACAACAGTATCCTTTTTAACCTATACTCCTAGGTACTTCATTTTATCATGTCCCCATAAATATGGATATTGCTGAACCAATTTGTGTGTGGGTACATAAGTTTACACCTACTGCCTTTGTTTTATCTTCAATAATTGTGTACCCTGAAAAGACATTAAACTGTCTCAGAATGTTCCACAACACACTGAAATGTCCTTTTCTAGTTTTAATGGGTACAAAATAATATCATCTGCAAATAAAGCCAACTTTTCTTGATTACTATACCAATTATCCTTAAATTACTGGGTAAATATTACGCAAATAAATTTGAAAAAGGACACTCCCCTCCCTGGTTCCTCTACTCAAACAGAACTTATTAAAGAGAACTAATTAACCTTATTATTATATGAGGAAATGTAAATGGTTCCACTCCCCCCCCAAACAATCCCAGCTTACTTGGTCTAATGCTATTGCTGCATCATAACCCACCAGCAACAGTGACAGTTTCTTATGTTCTGCTTCCCCCTGCATCATCAATATTCTATTAATGCTGTCAAATGTTTGCCTCCCCTCCACAAAACCTCACTGATCCATATCTGTCAATTTTGGCATCAGCTTTGCCATTCTTTTAGCTACTATAGACACTTTACAGTCATGGATTAAAATTGAAATTTGCCTCTATGAAGTGGGACCTGATTGGTCTTAACAGTCGTTAGGTATCACAGTCACTACAGCTTTCTTCCAAGATGTTTGTGCTTCCCCTCCTTTTAAACTATAAACAAAACCTTCCAGATCTTTATCACTTTCTTCCACCATAGATTCCAAACTTCCACTGGGATAGAATCCATTCCTGGAGACTTTCCTGCAGACTGGTTATACATCACAAATTTTATCTCAACTCTTGTCTTAATTGTTCAGCCTTATCTACCTCTAACCTTGGCATATTTAAGTCTTCCATAAATATTTCCATTTGTGCTTTTACTTGATTTCCCCACATCTCTGCTTTATAAAAATGTTCACAAAATTTCCAAAATATCTCCAATACATGTACAGGATCTGTGGCTATTTTTGTTACACGCTTCCTAAATATGGCAACGACCTTTTCTACTTTGCTGCTTACATTGTTGTGTCAAAAGTTTTTGTGCTCTGAAAGTATCAATAAAACAGTTCCTTAACAGCAACCTTTCTAAACTTGTGCATATTTTCCAGGTACACTCTTAATTTCTCTTTAATACTCTACAATTGTGCCTCT
The DNA here is from genome assembly GCF_019279795.1 of Protopterus annectens. Taxonomy (NCBI): domain Eukaryota; kingdom Metazoa; phylum Chordata; order Ceratodontiformes; family Protopteridae; genus Protopterus; species Protopterus annectens. Next base: position 107,232,158 of record NC_056739.1, read on the forward strand.
TTTTGTTCTGTGAGATTCCACTTATTCTATAACATTTTAACCTTTTGCAGCAGCACCTCCAAATAACTATTACTTCTTAATTAGATCTCTCTCTCTCTCTTATTTCTACTGTATTTTTAAATTCCATTTTCATTTTATCACACTCACTAGCTATAATTTCTGGAGGAATTGCTATACTCCCTAATAACACCCAAATAATTTCCACTACCTATTCCCCAAATTCTTCATTTTTTAAAAGGCAGTTGGGGAAATACCAGCGTCTCATCCTTACTTCATTATCCTGCATTATCTTAGCAAGCACTGGCACATGATCTGAAATACAGTGGATATAAAAATTTTACACATCCCTGTTACAATGCCAGTTTTTTGTGTTATAAAAAATGAGATCATAATAAATCATTTCAAAACATTTCCTGCCTTTAATGTGACCTATCACCTGTACAATGCAATTGAAAAACAAATATATAAGCTGGTTCCATAAGTGTGCACACCCTTAAACTAATTCTTTGTTGAAGCACCTTTTGATTTAATTACAGCATTCAGTCTTCTTGGGTACACACCTGCCATCAATTAATGAGACTCTGATTAAGCCTGATAAAGTTCAGTTGTCCTAGTAAGATTTTCCTGACATTTACTCAGCTGCCTGCTACAGCAAAAGCCATGGTTTGCAGAGAGCTTACAAAGCATCAGAGGGATCTCATTGCTGAAAGGTATCAGGAGAGGAGTACAAAAAAATTTCCACAGCACTGGATATACCATGGAACACAGTGAAGACAGTCATCAAAAAGTGGAGAACATATGGGACAACAGTGACGTTGCAAAGAACTGGACGTCCCTCCAAAATTGATGAAATGACAAGATGAAAATTAGTCAGTGAGGCTGCCAAGAGACCTATAACACTGAAGGAGCTGCAGGAATTTCTGGCAAGTACTGGTTGTGTACTACATGTGACAACAATCTCCTGTATTCTCCATATGTCTGGGCTATGGGGTAGGGTTGCAAGAGGGAAGCCTTTTCTTACACAGAAAACATCCAGGCTGGGCTAAAATTTGCAAAACAATACATCAAGTCTCCCAAAAGCATGTGGGAGAATGTGTTATGGTCCGATGAGACCAAGGTTGAACATTTTGGTCACAATTCCAAAAGGTACGTTTGGCAAGAAAACAACAATTTGCATCACCAAAAGAATACCATCCCCATGGTGAAGCATGGTGGTGACAATATCATGCTTTGGGGTTGCTTTTCTTCAGCTGGAACTGGGGCTTTAGTCAAGGTGGAGGGAATTATGAACAGTTCCAAACACCAATCACTTTTGGGCCATCTTCAGGCATCTGTTAGAAAGCTTTAGATGAATTTCACCTTTTAACACCACAATGACTCAAAGCATACATCCAAATCAACAAAAGAATGGCTTCACCAGAAGAAAAATTACAGTTTGGGAATGGCCCAGCCACAGCCCAGACCTAAATCCAACAAAAAATCTGTGGGGTGACCTGAAGAGGGCTGTGCACAAGAGATGCCCTCGCAATCTGACAGATTTGGAGTGCTTTTGCAAGGAAGAGTGGGCAAATATTGCCAAGTCAAGATGTGCCATGCCGATAAACTCCTACCCAAGAAGACTGAATGTTGTAATTAAATCAAAAGGTACTTCAACAAAGAATTAGTTTAAGGGTGTGCACGCTTATGCAACCAGCTTATTTGTACATTTTTTTAAATTTTTTTGTACAGGTTATCGGTCATATTAAAGGTGGGAAAAGTTTTGAAATGATTTATTGTGGTCTCATTTTTTATATCACAAAAACCTGGCATTTTAACAGGGGTGTGCAAACTTTTTATATCCATTATAGTTATTGGACATGTGTCAAAGTTTTCAATTACATGCATGTGTTCCTGTGAAATACAACTGTATAGTCTAGCCCAGTTATTCTACCTTGGGGAATAATATGCAAATGCCCTTAAGAGTTCCTACTACTGAATTCATGTCTTTCAGACCAAACATTTTCATGAACTTCTTAGAAATCTACCCTCTTTTTTCAACTCTACTCCCCTGATACATCCTTATTGTTGAAAATCAAATTCCAGTCCCCACCTATAAGTAATATTTCCCTGCTGAACAGATTATTTCTCTCAAAAAAATTAAGCTCTACAATAGCAGCTTTAGGTGGAATATGAATACATGCCAGTAGCCCCTTACTACCAAAAATCAGCCATCATCTCCCCCCACTCTGTTTATATTACTATTGGAGCTCCTCTAGCAAATATAAGTGCTCCTCTTTTCCTTTGCACCCTGACACTCTACTGAAAATCCACTCAAATTCCTTATCAAATTCACATGTTCAGTTTTTTCCAAATATATCTCCTGTATCATTGCTATTTGCACTCTGCATTTCTTAATATAATTATTCTTTCCTTTCTGTCTATAACAGAGTCCATTCACATTCCACAATAATATGGAAAGTATTGCCATTATAGTAAAAAGTCATTAATCAACCCTATAATTAATATATATATGTAAACACACTTTAACACTAGAACCTATGCCACATTTTGCAAGACTTTGCTTTAATAAAACCCCCTCAAACAAAACAAACACATCCCCATCCATAACCTATTAACTTAATACAAACACACAACTATATAATTTTTTGAATAATGAAGTTTAACCTTCCTAAAAGGAACATATGTCAACAGCTGCTAACACATGCTTAACCTGAAATTGAGGTTAGCCATGCTAAGATATACATTATTGCTTGTGCTTCTACTTACACTAATTGGTGACTGCTCTTTTTTTTATCTTTATTCCACTCCCATATGAGAAAACAACTTGCACACTTTCAGAAAACATTAACGTTTAGTATTGAAGAAACCAGTGTTCAGGCTTTACTGCCCTATTATCAGCTTGTCTCCATGGAAATGTAGAGAAAAATGTAGCCTCTCTGCTGCAGCCTGAAAGACAAGCTGAAACATTTGTCACTAAAAGAAAAAATGTCATTATATTTAGTGCTCCCATATTTATTTGTTTCCACCTAAAATTTATTACATTAAGACAAGGGTCTTAATCCAGACATTTCCTATGCAAAGCTAAGAAAACATATCAGCTATGGGCATATGATCTGTGTACTTTTGCACACCACCTCCACCTTAACAACCCAAAATACAGCCTATTAACTTAAACATGATTCTGTCTAGTCCTTCTTCTCTTTTCGCACTGTAATGCCTACATTTCTTAATTCAAAAAAAAAAAGTGAAAACAGGAGAAAAGAAGGCACCTATTTAATTTTGTAACTATCATATACAACAAAAAATACTTTACAATAAAACATGCAATTTATACTATGAAACGTTTCGCAGAATTAAAAGGTATGGACTTACCATAATTATCTGTGTTGTCCATTTTCATTCTCCCTCACTGATGGGTCTTAGATCAGACATCGGATCAGATTTCCCCACTTCTTCCAGACTTAAGCTCCAATTATCAAGCTACTCCATATTCCCATAATGCACTACACCTTCTCTAACTCCCCAGATCGAGTTTGCTCCCTATAGTGTAATAGGCCCTATAAACAGAATAGAGAATGGAATAAAATCAAAGTTCAAACCCAGAACCTAAGGGTTCTGAATTTCTTCCAATAACTTCTTGAAGGCACTAGGCCAGGAGATGGCTGGAAGGGATGTGAGGAAGAATGAAAATGGACAACACAGTTAGTTATGATAAGTACATTAACTTTTAAATCGGATGTTGTCCTTTTCATTCTTCCTCACTGATGGGTCAGTTTCCAGCTACTTAACTCCTGGGCGGTCCTCAAGGAAGGATGTGCCAGAGCATGGTTGAGCCAAAGGATGCCCTGCTCCTAGAAATAATATCCAACTTATAATGAAAGACAGCACAAATCTCATCAAGAGGTTATGGAAGAGAAGGCTGATGATGTAGCTATAGCTCTGGTGGAATGGGCCTTGGGTAGCTGAGGTAATGACATACCCTTTTGTGAATAAATGAAGGAAATAAAATCCGAAAGCCATTTGGCTACAGAAACTGCATGACCTGAATGGTTTGCTGAGAAGGAAACAAATAGCTGATCAGATTTTCTACACTTTTTTGTCCTGTGGAGATAATGTAATTGCCTGTGAACATCTAGAAGGTGTAAAGTATATTCTCCTTTGTTTAAAAAATTGGGGAAGAAAACTGGTAACTGAATTGACTGAAGTTGGATTCTGCAGCTACCTTAGGCATAAAAGGGGATTGTTCTTAATGATACCCTGTCGTCATGAAAAATGATGCAAGGAGGTTTCACTGACCGGGCTTAAAGCTCCAAAACCCTTAGCAGAAGTAATTGCTACTAGAAAAATTGTTTTCCAGAACAGAAACTTCAAGTCACAACTATCCACTGGTTCAAAGGGCTTCTGGGCAAGTCCTTGCAGCACTAATGTAAGATCCCAAGGATAAGGATCTTTAATTTATGTGTGAAGAAAAACACCCTTCAAAAATATCTTGCATAATTTGGAACAGAAAAGAGGAAGATTCCTTCCCAACATAAAAACGATATAGCAGCCAGTTGAAGTTTAATGGTGGAGAAACTGGCTCCCTTTTGAAAAAGTTTACTAAGGAAAAGGAGGACAGCTGAATTGGGAGGTGAAAAAGGGCCAATAATCTCTTTAGAAGCCCAGATAGAAAATCTCTCCCACTTACTGCTGCAGAACTTCTTTGTGGAAATCCTCTGAGAGGCCAGGATTATATAACGGGCTGAAGAGACGAGCCTGGACTTTCTTATAATTACTGGAAGTGAAGAAACCATGTGGTCAAACTTGGGGTGAAAGTTTGATGGATGGAATAGGAGATCCTGTTTGGGATCTTGTATCCAAGGTGGATACTTCAGATGAGACCAAAGAAATGGGAACCATACCTGACAAGGTCAGAAAAGGACAATGAGGATTGCACACCTCTTCAACCTGTTGGCTTTCTGTGGGAGTTTTTTGATCAGAGGAAGAGGAGAGTAAGCATAAAGGAGACCCGGGGGGCAGTCATTGGCTACAGCATCCCACACTGACTCACCCCTTCAGGGGGATCAGAACAAAATACTTGCTGCACATGAAATTTTTGGGAGAGGCAAGGAGATCACAACAAGGTTGGCCCCAACAGCTGAAAATCTTGATGCTACTGACTTAAGGGTCCACTCATGAGGAGTCAGAATGGATCTACTCAGTCTGTCTGCTAGGATGTTGGTTTCCCTGGAAAGTGTACTGCAACTAGAAAGCAGTCTGAAGATATCTCCCATTCCAAAACTCTCATGTCTTCCCTGCACAATGGGCACAAACAGGTTCCTATTTGTTTGTTGATGTACCATACTACTGACATGCCTGTATGAACTGCAATCGTCACAAGAGGGAGAATATCCTGAAAGGCTTGCAATGTCAGAAAGACTGCTCTCATCTCTAGGACACTGATATTCAGATTGGTCTCAATGGATGACCACATGCCTTGGATCATCTTCCCTCGGTAATACCCCCCTACTCACCCACACTGAGAAGCATCCGTGGTCACTGTGGTTATCAGTGCAGGAAGAGAAAGGGTCTGCCTAGAAACAGGTCGTCTGATTGCATCCACCACTACAGATGATTCCTGCATACTGAAGACAGTTTTATGGGAAACTGACAAAACTTGGTAGAGAATGGACCACTGAACTGCTAACGTCCACTGGAGTACTCTCATAAAGAGCCTCGCTATAATGGAAGTAGAATCATTGCAACTGCCATGGAGCCCACAGCCCGCAGTATTAATTCTGATGGAGGAGAAGGCACATCCAATACTTTCCGAACCTGTTTTCTTAGGGACACTATACGATGCCTCGGTAAGGAAGTCACTTGTGTAATTGTGTTTAACTGTCTTCCTCTGAATTGTAGGTTTTGTATGGGGATCAAGTTTGATTTTTCTAGATTTATCATGATGCCCACATGTTTGAGGGTTTTTACTAAAGAGACTGAAGCAGTCTTTGTTGGTGCAGTGAGAAGAAAATCATCTAGATAGGGAAACACCTGGAATCCTTTTAGTCTCGGGTGAGCTGCTACCACTACCAAACGTGGTAAACACCCAGGGGCCTGTGGTGAGTCCAAAGGGCAGTGTTCTGAAATGGTAATTATTGGCTGCCAGCTGAAAGCGCAAATGTCTTCTGGAGCATCTATTTTGATGTGACAGCACGTGTTTTGAAGCTCTACTGAGCATATCCAATCATCCTTGGGCAAAAAAGGCAGAATGGACTGGACTGTAACCCTTCAGAACATTGACTTCTTGATGAAATGATTCAGAGTGCTGAGGTCTAGAATAGGTCTCAGGTCTCCTATTTTCTTTGCCACTAAAAAGAAGCGAGAATAAGTTCTGAATCCTCTTTGTTCAATCAGGACCTTTTGGATGAATGCTTTTTTATAGAAGTTTTTGGACTTCTTGTATAGCATACTTCCTCTGACTGGGAGTTTCTTCCTGGGATCTGCAGGACAAAGGGAAAGGGAATATAATAGCCTCTGGATATAATGTTTAGCACCCAGGAATTGTTTATGTTTGTCCAGGCATCTAAGTGCAAGAATAGATGGCTCCCGAATGCCTCCAGAGAAGAACAGCCGGGCAGAGTTTCAGGAGCACTGATAGGGTCCATCAGGAAAGGGCTCCCTGAAACCCTGATTTTGCAGACCCCATCTACCTTTAGGACAGAGTCTGCTGTTAAAACCTTCTCCTCTGCCACTGCAGTTGTCCCTGTGTGGGTCCTGGAAAGATCCTTGAGACTTTCTGAACCAAGCTTTCTTGCTGCCTTGCTGATTCCTTGAGAAGGTCCTCTGAAGGGTAGAGAACTTGATCCTCATGGCAGACTAGATCTTTCCTTCCTGTTCACTGTGGGTAAGTGTGTCTTTTACTGACAGTCCAAACAAGGATGAGCCATCAAAAGGGGCATTAATAAACGACGGCTTGAAGGGCTCAGCAAAGTCACACAACCGCATCCAGGCCTGTTGCCTAATGGCTATGCCTGCACCAGCTGGCCACGCGGTGCCTTCCACCATGTGCAAAATCAACCGCATTTAGGAATTTGCAAGGGAGGAGAGAGTGGTCAGCGGGGGATAAACTATCTTCAAGTCCTCCTCCGACATGGTCTTTGCAAGAGACTCTGTTAGCTGCCTGACAAATTCTTTCTGCAAACGGGTGAAATGCACCAAATAGTTTAATGACCTCAGAACAAAAGTAATTGAAGCATAGACATGCTTTCCATGTCTGTCCATTGCCCGAGACTCGCTGTTTGGCGGATGGACAGTGGAGCTTTGTTCAGCTAGCTCCTTCTTTGTTGCTATTTCAACACAATAGCATCTACCAGGATACATTTGTTCCAAAGGAGATGATCAGAAGGTGGGTGGAGAATTTTATCAGGACCCTTGGGGATAGGCTCGACCATGTCCGGTTCCTTTCAGGCCTGGTGGGAGACTAAATCTATCAGGGCATCCACTGGGAGAGACGCACAGGATTAAGATGTCCAACCCCGAAGGCCTCCAGGAACACTGTTTCCTCAGAAGGTAGAGGTTGGGAAGATCAGCCACTTTTCTGCCTAGAGAGTTCCAGGATGTCTCTGAAAGAGACACTATTGGGTGGTGATTGGGGGATCCTTCTCCTTCATCAAAGTCAGTGTCCTCTGTGAGAGACTCCTTAGGGGAATCTATGTGCCTCCTTTTACTCTTCTTCCTCCGAGGGACCTCCTCTATGGTGTTCTCTGGAGAGGTATCAAAGGAAGGGGGGACTTCCTGGGGGAAGTGGTCTGGAGACTCTTTGAGGCAGGCTGACCTATGGCAGACATGATGGTCTCAGTGCTCTGATCTGATGAAGGGTGGGGCAACCCTGGGGTTGAGGAGAAGCTTCTCTAATAATCCTGGAGAAAGCCCTTTCTGCAACCCAGAATGCTGACAGATCAGAGGAAACCCTTTCCCTCTCCCTTGGAGCCAAAGATTCCAGAGGAGAAAGCATAGTCAACCATGGACCACAGGCCTCCTTACAGAACCAGACCCAAGCTGTCAAGGGCTGAAGCTCCAACAGGAAGTGAAGAATCTAACCAAGTCAGAGCTGAAGGCAACTTCCAAACAGCCGGCACCTACGTATTGGATCTGGAACTCACTCTGATCCAAAAGGAAGGGAGCAGGGCTTCTTAGGAAAGTAGTCAGAGTTTAGGAAGGGAGCTTCCTCAGACCCAACCTTGACTCACTCTCTCTCAGGAAAACAGGGTCTTGGGTTTCCGTAACCAAGGGATGGATTGGAAAAGGAGTCGGCAAAGTAGGAGATGGAGCACTCATGAATCCTAGATGGGATGGACATGGCAGAAGCCACATCTGGATCTGCGGCCTGAGGAACATCTGCACCATCCTTTCTATATTGGCCTCAGTAAGACTTTGGGAAAATCTGGAAAAGGATGCCAAGGAAGCAAGCCTACATTTAGGTGGTGTCTGGAGAACCTTTACTGGAAGAACTGGTTCGACTTGAAAAGTAGATAGTCGAGTCCAAGTCATAGGATCCGAAAGTTTCAGATCCAAAGAAGTTGTCCCTGGGGTAGGTAAACCCGAGACTAGAATGGGTTCCTGATCCAAGGCCCTAGGATGTGAGATAGTCCTGGGTCTGCTCAGAGCTGAAGAACTAGGATCCAAGGAAATAGTTTTACCACATGGAATCCACAGCTGACAGATCCAAAGATCCTTTAGGATCCAAAGTTTGTTGGTCCCACTCAGATCCAGGGTGGTTGGATCCACAGGCCTGGATCATTTTTGACTTGGCTCCGAAGAGTGCCTGAAGAGGCTGAGAAGAATCTCTTGGAGCTGGCATGCTTCAAGGGGGTTTCAGCCCTTGAGGCAGAAAATGCAGGTGGAAGGGCTTTCAAGATTAATTTGTTTTGGCTGTCATCTGAGGCCTGGGGTTAAAGGCTGCACACACCAAGCAATCAGAATCCTAAGGCCTGTCCTAGGCAATAGTCACACTTCTGGGCATCCAAGTTCGGGATCTTATGCCCACAAGAAGTCCATCATTTAAAATCCGTAGGTTTGTCTGTCATAACAGAGCAGAACCCAAGCAGAAATACAGCAACAACACCAGAAATAAACTCTAAAACAATATAATTTTTTTAAACAGGGGAAAGAAATGCCAATGGCACAAAAGGACAGAGGAGAACCAAGATCCTTACACCCACTCGACAGCTAAAGGAGAGGAAGTAAAAAAAAAAAAAAAACAGCAACACTTACAAGGTACAAATATAACAATATCAATAGAGAGAGTTTGGAAAAATTTTTCGAAACATCTCAACCACTGCTTTGTCTTGAGACTCAAAAACCGTATCTGGACGCAAAGCGCAGCAAATGAGATTTGAGGAGTTAGAGATGGTGTAGTGCATTATGGGAAGAGGGAGGAGTTTGAGACTCTGAGCCTAAGTCTGGAAGAAGCAGCCAAATCAGATTTGATGTCAGATCTGAGACCCATCAGTGAGGAAGAATGAAAAGGACCATCAGATATACTGTTAACAGAAACTGTCTTACTTGCAGTAACCTTTTCATTCCTCTTTCACTCCCCAGTATCCTTCCAAATATAAAGCTGTATTTCACAAATGTGAATGATGCCTTGCAGTCTCACATTTATTCACCAATTTCTGTGTTGCTGGTCTTCTTCCTGTTCATCGCTGTCTTCCAACTCCAGATTCCTTTTCAATTTAAAGGTACTCCTGATTTTTTATGGTCAATTCCTGAGCTTTTCCCTGCCTCTCATGTTTTTTCCATTTGGAACAGTGTAAAGGTTTCACTGGCAAAGTTTGTGTGTGTGCTTTATCATCGGAATAATGATGAGTGGAGTCCTGATCTGGTTGATGGTTCACTTTTTGTCAAACAAACTTTTGTATTCCCTCCTTAACTTGTTCTATATCAAGAAATAACTTTGATCATCCAGGAAAAAAATATTCTGAAGACATCTGGATACAGCAGCTTGAATCTCACACCTGCCTCTCGATATTACCTGATTACTGAAATAAATTTGTTTCTCTTCTGCCTAACGTACCATGAATAATCACTTTCCACAAAACACCCTGCTGTCTCTTCAACTTTTAATATTTTGCCCTTTTGCCACAGTTTTGTCAGGATCAACTCTTTCTGCCAGTAGATTTGCATCTTTAACAACAAAGGTCTTGGCTGCTTTCACATGGGCAAATTTGGAGTATACATCGGTGTAGCATTTATATTAACAGGTCCTGTTGTGGAATATCAGTCAAATTGTAAGCAGTCTATTCCTTCTAGTTTCTCTGGTGCAGCAGAAAATCTCAGATTTTACCCATGTGCTTTGCCCTGTAATTCTACTTTTTCAACCTCTGTTCTTGAGCAGTCTCATACTCAGCCAGCCATTTCTTCAATTCGACCTTTCATTTTTGCAGTTTTAACAGCTCATCTGAATATCTGTTTAAAGCTTCAACCAGATTCCCTACCTTTTACTTGAATTTATATACTACTTCACTGCTTTGTTTATTTTAATCAGTTCTGAGGACATCTGACATTTTTTCCTCTAGATTACTGGAAGTCATTCCCTTGCACCAATGTTGGAGCTTGAACTGCTTGTTGTTGAACACCTGCAGGATTCTCCCTGGTCAAGTGTTTTGTCGTCACCTTTTTCCAGTTGATTTTCTTTCAGGATCTGTCCATTTCTTTTTTGTTTGCATCCAGTCAGAGTACTTACTAGCCAGTAACTGAATTTACTGAAAGTGATAGAGTTCCTGGCCCCTGTGCTTCATTTTTATTTTCACACTGGGAAAGTGAATTTAAGCTGTTGTTCACTGTGTGGCCATCTAGGAATGTCTCTCCCTGCAAATTTTGTTTCTGTCCGGAATTGTTTTAACCCTGGGTTGCTAAGTGCAGAACACATTTGTCTTAGGTAATAGCTTCCCACTGTGTAGGACACTGTCAGATGGCCAGCTCCTTGTATGCCTGTTGGTTAAGTGTCGTGGTGGGGTGAGATATTGGTCTGAAGTAAGGGAGAGGGGAAAAAGCATGGGATAGGAATGGTTGCTAATTGTGTGCTGTGATCGTAAGGGTCCCAAACTTCCTCTTTTTCCTCCCTACAATTTTTTTTTATACTGACCATTTTCATATTTCACTTATTTACCTTTATAATGAAGGAGAACGTAGGGCCAGTTCTTTGACAGATAATTTCTGTAATCAATCAAAACACATCAGTGAAGCACATAGCAAGTGCTTTTATCGATATAGCATTCAAAACCGACTTTATCAGGACTTAACCTGCATGTGAAGTCACTTCCTTTAAATGGTGATGCTAATCATGCAACACAGTTGTGTGATAAAAAATCTGCAATCAAGGCAACCTTACTAACATCCTTTTTAAAATACATGCTATTGTATGAAAAAGTACTCAAAAGCTTTTTAAACTATAGTAATTGCTACGTTGAGACAATACACAAACATCCACATTATCACTCAAAGGTAATGTATTATAGTCCTTGTGCTACATTCAATAACACCTACACTAAGTGTACATTGTCTGTATTCAGTAACATCCCTATCACATTTTTTGTGCTTTCTAGTCACTCAGAAAGATTATACTAAGTGTTCATGTAGTCTACACTTTGTAGTAACCTTTAAGAATTCCCCTGCACTATTTAAAGCTGCAAGAAAATCAGCAGGAAAACTAATAGGAAGAAGGTGAGAGTTATGCTTGTGTTGTCTGTTCACTCAGAACAGTGTACACTTATTGTAGACTTCATTGAATCCCAGTGTCATAAGCTAGGATTTTTTTTTATGTTCTTTTAATAATTTCCAGGGCTTTGGTTGAAATGCTGTTATGCATGCTTGATACAACCATGGCTCCAGAAATCTATATTTACTCTTCACGACTACAAATATGGACTGCTTACAATCAAAATCCAGCCGTGAGTACTTTAGGATTTGTCTGTGTGTAATGCAAAAATTCAAATGATTATTAGTTACTGAACATGCAACAGCTACTCATTAAGGTGAACTTAAAAGAACTTGACAGTCTGCACAAAAGGAGGATTCTCAGGAGTTGACTTGCTGATTTTTACAGCAGAGAATTCAAGTTCCAATTCAGCAGCTAAGGATTCTGGATAAAGATGCAACATAACATTTCCAGCAGGCTCCCTACAACCACTTCTGCACTATTCACTCATGGAATGGGAGGTATAGCTGAAGCACAGCATTCATACAAGACACTGCTGACAAGGAACTTCCATGCCAAAGTGTAAAGGGGCTGTAAGCAGCTAATGCACATTGCTCTCTCGCAGCTAATAAGCCATGTTCCATCAAGCACTGGAAAAGCTCCTCAAAATCCCATAAAAACAAAGAGTGAGAGACCTATAACTGGGTGTGGGAAACACAGCTACTGCAAAGTGACTGCTTCCCCATATGTGGATCTCACCAAAAGCATCAATTTTTTAGGCCGAGGTCAAACAAAAGAAGTCTTGAGAACATGAAGGGTTGTTCTTTGTGCACCTATAGCAGTGTTAACTAGCTTAGGCAAATGAAGTGTGTCAGGACGGGCTGTAGGGATCCCCTACATCTTGCTCCTTAAATGGAGTCTTCATAAATGCCTCTTTATTAAGTCTTCTGAATGGTGGAGGACAAAGACTTGGCCCATGAAGGAGTGAAGACTGCTACTGGTTCAGTGAGTTTAGACAAGAAGCCAAGCCTGAAGACTTAGGCCTGGTTTCAAAGTACCTTATTATCCACATCTGTTGCTGTTAGCCAGAACTAACAAGGAGCACTCCAGCCAAGCCAAGACTTCCACTGTGGCTAACAATCAACTGTTAATGAAAGAATAAAATACTCTCTCTTCTTAAATAAACCTGGTTACTGGATTAATGTGCTGTAAATTGAAATGCATCATTATTGCTCTCTAGTCCCAGATAAACACATCTGCAGCAGCCGAAGATCATGATCTAGTGATAGCAGTCACACTCCGAGGACTTGTGCATTAAAATCAGTGGTTCCCAAACTTTTTTGATTCTCGGCTCCCTTGCTGAATCCAGGTTTTCCCAAGCCCCCCCCCCGCAGTGCGCATAAAGTGCATATTTTAGGGGTTCCCAAAGTGTGTGCTGCGACACCCTGGAGAACCACGGCTTCCTCACAGGGGAGCCACGAACTAATAAGCTTAGCTGCAAAATAAACCGCGAACAGTTCACGGTTTATTTTGCAGTTAAGCTTATTAGTTTGCGGCAAATGTGAGTGAATGCAAGAATGAATGAAGAAGTGGCTGTGTGTGTATGTGTGAGATTGGGAGACTGAGAGCAATGTGTGAATGAATGCAGGTATGAATGAGGAAGTTGTGTGTATGTGTGAGATCGGAAGAGTTAGAGGGATGTGCGAGTGAATGCAGGTATGAATGAAAAGTGTGTGTGTGTGTGTGTGTGTGTGTGTGTGTGTGTGTGTGTGTGTGTGTGTGTGTGCGTGAATGCAGGTATGAATGAGGAAGTGGCGCTGTGTGTGTGTTTGTGTGAGTGTATATGTGTGAGAATGAATGCAGGTATGAATGAGAAAGTGGCTGTGTGTGTATGTGTGAGATCGGGAGACTGAGAGCAATGTGTGAATGAATGCAGGTATGAATGAGGAAGTGACTGGTGTGTGTGTGTATGTGATTCACACCTCTCAACTGTACAGATTTTCACAGAATGTCCAGATTTTTGCCTCATTTTTTTGCTGCGTTTCTCCTAAAATCTGTACTTTTCTGGCAAATAGTTGAGGATTGAAGTCATTAAATAATGACAAACATTTGAGTTTAAGACTTCACATCCTTCAGAGAATTCATGCTAATGCAAAACCTATTATTCTGTCAACTTTCTAAGTTTGTAAGAGCAGTATTTCAAATCTGTCCCTTTTTGTCCACCCATCATTTTAGGCTTTGTTCAAATTTTTAGAGCAAACATTACAGAGCTTGAGCCTATAATTAAAAAACAATGAGAATTATAATAATAAAACAATGGAAGCTCAAAAATTATAATAAAACGATGGAAGTTCTGCAAAGCTGTATCTTGTGGTGCAGGAGTACTTTCACATAAACCTTGTGAGTGAAATGAAAAATGTAGATCAAAAGGAAAGGGTAATTTAGAAAAAAGCCTGAAAAACATAAAACAAGTATAAAAATGCAACAAAATATGGGTTTGAAAAGGCCCATTCCACCCTCACCTTGATACATACCACCCCTCCTTGCAGACCATTTATACCAGCTCAAAAAATAAGGAAGTAAGTCAGTAAACAAATAAATAAATGTCTTACAGAGAAAGAGAGCAGATGACCTTAACAGTTTTGGTAAGCAAACATCTGTCTATAATATAGCAGCATGCTGCACATCACTGTAAGTAAACGGTAGACATTTTTCTTGAAGGAAACATAAAAAAACAATGTACAATGCCTGTAAAAGTACCTTAGCTTTATTAAAACTACCTTCCTCACCTGGCAAGATGAGTGCCTTGTCACCAAAGGTAAAGCCTATGGTAGGGAGACTAGAAACAGAAAACACAACAGAATGGAGCAGTATCACCAAAGCCATCACTTTGTTCAATTCATTTGAAGAACTGTACAACTAAGGAATGACTGACGACATTTAAGGACTTGCTACGAGTCTCTGTTCCAGGCCAACAAAACAGCATCCTTGACATAGCTGACCATAACAGGCAAAATACTGCTATCCGTGAATGCCCATAAAGTATTGGAGTTTAATAACATAACCATACATAAAACGTATCTATAGCCAGAAAAAAAAGATAGCCTTAATAGCCCAATACAGCTATATGTTGAAGCAAATTAAACATAACCAAAGGGACAATCCAGACATATGTATATAAAAACTGGTGCACACTGGTAAAATATGAATCAAAGGCATACAACTGTAACAATTCAACATTACAGTAATACCATGGTATCAAACTGAATGTTAGTATCATGGATGAGTCATTTCCTACATGTCCCCCTTACACAAATCAGAGTCTACAAAACAGGTAATAAAAGTAAAACACAAATTACATTCTGCTCAGTCAGCTCATAAACTTCCATTATCAAATAATTATATAAAATGTACTTGTAAATCCTTCATGAGCAATTTGCAGCCCATATTGCAAAAAGTACAGTTTTGTACCTACCATAAATGTAGATGTTCGAGGATCCACATTGCTGCAGTCCTAACCATTGGGTAGTCCGCTGTCCAGTCGGCCCGAATACCAAAGTATATGGCTGACGTCAGTCAAGGCGCATTAGACTGACGTCAGGACGTCAGGGTACTAATGCGCATGACCGACGTCATATCCTCAGTCTTTTCTTGCCCCAGATGTCAGAAGACCCTAAAAAAGACAAGGCCCAAACCAAAACACCAAAAAGCCCTGCACCAAACATATATACAATATATACAATAATATATAGTAGCTCACACCACCACCCCTAAACAAAGAGGGGAAGGAGGGAGGGTAAATTGGACTGCAGCAATGTGGATCCTCGAACATCTACATTTATGGTAGGTACAAAACTGTACTATGTTCTTCATTCCACATTGCTGCAGTCCTAACCATTGGGTAGAATCCCAAAGCAGAGGTAAGGGAGGCTGGCATATCATAAGGAAGCAGGAGCTGTCAACATGCCTTGCAAAATAGCTGTGGCAAAACCAGCCCTAGACTTAGAGTAGAGAGGAAGGTGGTAATGCTTAGAGAAAGTATGCACTGAACTCCAAGTAGCTGCCTCCAAAATATCCTTAGTTGCCACCCCCCTTAGAAATGCTGTTGAAGTGGCAGTAGCCCTAGTGGAATGAGGCCTAATCCCAGCTGGAATCTCCTTGCCATGATGGGAATAACAAAATGCAATGCAACACCCAATCCACCTAGAAATAGTTTGTTTTGACACAGGCTTGCCCTGTGAACTCAAAGCAAAAGAAACAAACAACTGCTGAGAATGCCTAAAATCCTTAGTCCTGCTCAAATAATAACGCAATTGCCTGTGTACATCTAAAGTGTGCAAAATCTTTCCCCCTTTATTTTGGGGATCTGCATAAAAAGTAGGCAAATGAATAGTTTGGTTTAAAGCCACACTAGAAACCACCTTAGGCATAAAGGAAGGATTAGTACGTAAAGATACCCTATCTTTATGAAAAATCAAAAAAGGCTCCACTGCCATAAGGGCCTGCAACTCAGAAACCCTTCTTGCAGAAGTAATGGCCACCAAAAAAGTAGTCTTCCATGACAAGTATTTCAATTCAGCAGTAGCCGCAGGCTCAAAAGGTTGTAGAGTAAGTTTCTCCAACACAAAATTGAGATCCCAAGCAGGAGTAGGAGCTCTACGGGGGGGTCTTATATTCTTTGCCCCTCTAAGAAATTGCTTGAACAAAGGATGCGAAAACATTGGTGGGTCACAATCATAGTGAGCTGAAATGGCTGCAGCATGAATCTTGATGGAAGAGAAAGACAAACCTTTGTCCAGTAACTCAGTAAATATTGAAGAGCCACACTCAAATTTGGCTCAGTAATCTCCAAATTGTTTGCTGCACTCCAAAACAAAAATCTCTTCCATTTTTCTGCGTACACTTTCCTTGTACTAGGTCTTCTGGCTTCCATAATCACATTTAAAACTTGCTGAGGAAGCTGAGACCTGCTGTCTTTCAAAACAGAATATGCCAGGCTGTCAGATGTAGAGAGTGAAGCTTGACATTGAGCAGATGACCGTCCCTCTGAGACAACAGGTGTGGAATCAAGGGTAAAGGCCATGGAGGCTTCCTTACCAGACTCCTCAGTAATGGGTACCAGTGCTGCCGAGGCCAATCTGGAGCTATTAAAATCATCCTTGGCTTGTCTTGTCTGACCTTTAGAAGCACCTTTGGAAGAAGAGGCAGAGGTGGAAAGGCATACACATGAAGATTTTTCCAACTGAAAGAAAGAGCATCCACTTTCCAAGCTGTGTGATGACATCCTTTCGTGCAAAACTTTGGCAGCTGGTGGTTTAGTGGGGAAGCGAACAGATCTATGTCTGGAGTTCCCCATGACACTGTCAATGTTTGAAATACATGAAGATCCAGTTTCCACTCGTGGGGATCCATGATTTGTCTGCTTAATACATCTGCTAAGGAGTTCTGTGCTCCCGGCAGAAACCTTGCCTGAAGAGTTAGTTGCAGACTGAGCGCAGTCTCCCATAAAATCATTGCTTGTCTGCACAATGGGTAAGAATGTGTTCCCCCTTGTTTGTTGATGTTCCACATGACAGTTGTGTTGTCTGTTAGAATCAACACCTGCCCTGGAAGAAGTAACTCTTTGAAAGCAATTAATGCAAACTGAACTGCTAACATCTCTTTCAAGTTGATATGTAGATGCTGTAGTCTGGCAGGCCACTTGTCTTGTATCCACTTTCCATTTAGATGAGCTCCCCAAGCAACATCTGAGGCATCTGTCGTTAGAATCTGACTTGCCTCTGGCCGGGTCACAGAGAGTCCCTTGTTCAGGTGACATTCCTGAGCCCACCACAAAAATTCCTTTTGAATGCAAGGTATTATTTGAATGACAGTGTCCAAATCCTGGCAGTGCTGTGTCCACAGATTTTTGAGATACCATTGTAGCTTCCTCATATGCAGTTTGGCATTGGGAAGCACCAGAATACAAGATGCCATGAACCCTAAGGCTTGAAGAACTGTCCTTGCAGTCAGCCCGGACTGAAGAGATAGTTGATGGAAGTAACTGGAAAGATTCTTTTGTTTGTCCGGGGTTAAAAGGCCATCTGGGCTGCTGTATTCAGTCTCACACCCAGAAAGCACATGTCTTGAGAGGGTACTAGACTGGACTTTATTTCGTTCACAGAATACCCTAGGCATCTTAGCACTGCTATAACATATTCCAGATGCTGTAGAAGGTCTTCCTTTTCTTGAGCCAGAATCAGGCAGTCGTCCAAGTAAGGATAGATTTGAATTCCTTTTAGCCTGAAGTAAGCTATCACTGGAGCCAGAACCTTTGTGAATACTCTGGGCAGTAGATAAGCCAAAGGGCAATGCAGAGAACTGATAATGAGAATTTCCAGCTCGAAACGCAGATACTTCCTGCAACTTAGTCTTATAGGCACATGAAGGTAAGCTTCCTTGAGATCTAAAGTTACCATCCAGTGATCTTTGCCCAGCAGAGGTAAAAGCTGTTGTAACGTCAACATCTTGAACTTGGGAATGTCCAGATAAGTGTTGAGGATAGATAAATCCAAAATTGGTCTCCACGTGTTCCCCTTCTTTGGTACTAGGAACAGGCGAGAATAAAATCCTAGGCCCCTTTCTGATACAGGGACTGGCTGAATGGCCCCTATGTGGAGTAACAGAGAAATTTGCTTGTGAGCCTCTTTCCTTTGTGGAGGAGGAACGTCTGGCATGCCTTTGAAAGGGGGCAATGTATGGAAATAAAACCTGTAACCGTGGTGAATGATATCCAACACCCATCTGTCTTGAGTAATTAAATCCCAATTTTCTTTGAAAAGAGACAGTCTTCCTCCCAAAGGAGCTGCCAGACGAAAAACTACTGGCAGCTGAAAAGGCAGGTCATTGGGTCTGTTTACGAAAGGACTGACCCCTGCCCTCACCAGAAGTCTGAGCAGGTGAACTCCCTGTCCTAGGCCTAAAAGAACCTTGAGCTCTGCCCCTACCACGTCTAGACCTACCCCTAGACTGGGAATCATAAGCAGGATATGTCCACCCCTTAGTAGGCCAATTTCTACTAAACTTCGGTGGCTGCACCTGCAAAAAATCTTTAACAGTTTGCATAGACTTAGCTTTGTCCTCCATTTTCTTTAAAACTGCTTCCACAGGCGAACCAAACAACACATCAGACTGTAAAGGAGCATCCAAAATCCTTGTCTTAACATGCTCAGCTAAATTCTGATCCCTCAACCAGGCATGCCTGCGAAGAACAGAACTAGTGGCAGCCACCCTCGAGGAGGCCTGTACAGCATCAAAACCACATTGCAAAGAATGCTTACCCACTTGTTCAGACACATGAACCAAATCTAGCAACTCTTTACACTCAATACCTTCCGCCAAAGCATCCACCTTAGATTTCAATTGTGAAAGGAGATAATTTTGATATTTTAGCATGTGAAACTGACAATTCAATGCTCTCATGGCTAAAGTGGAAGAAGTATACACTTTCTTTCCCCATCTATCCAAAGCCCTTGCCTCTATCAGTGGGAACAGGATTTTTAACAACAGAGGCCTTAACACCTTTAGGTCCCTGAGAAACAGTTTCTGGGTCTGCCCTAGGACTCTTAAAAGATACTTATGAGCTTCAGGCACCCTATAGTACCTATCAGGTTTAACAGGGGCAGGAGGCAAAGAATCAGGGTTCAGGGAAGCCTCTGCAAAAACATCTTCCACCACATTCAACACAGGAGGAATAGCTAAGGCCTATGCTGGGGTAAAACAAGAATTCCCTAAGCCTTTTCCTGGAATCAGAGTAATCTTGGCCTTCCCATTTAAAGTGCTCCCTCATGGAATGCAGAGTCTCTGAAAATGAGAAATCCTCAGGAGGAGTAGCTGTAGGAGTGGAATCATCCACATCAGAATCAGAATAAGGAGGATACTCCTGCAAGTCTTCCGCAGAAGACTCAGAAGCCTCTGAACACTGTTCAAAACTCTCAAACTCAGGTTCCACCCTAGGCCTCTTATCAGGAGGGGGCATAGAACCTCTAATCATAGTAATCAAATCTTCTGCCATTTTAAGCATATGTTTCTTAGGCATAGAACCTGAAGTGCTAGGAGAAGCCCCCACTGAAGCTGAACTTGGCCTACCTCTCAAAGAAGTTTTGGAAACAGAAGGAGAGGCTCTAACTACCTTGGGAAGAGAGGGAAGAACAGTTACCTGAGAAGCCCCCACAGCCTGGCCTACCTCCTGAGAGGGCACATCCTGTAACAGTAAAGTCTCTGCCTGAGACTCCAAAGAAACTCCTGGCAAAACCTCTGGCTCCACTGAGCCTTCTAAAGAACCGACGTCCGGGACTGCGGTTCATCAACCCTAGGCTTTGCTGTTTTGTCCTTGCGCTTCTTGACGAAGCGGGCGCCGGAGCATCCGGCGGCATTTTATAATTACAACGCTTCCCAAACACTAACCTGGCACAGTCTAACCTTCTCTTAATAGTGCGTTTGTTAAATCTAGCACAAGAGCGGCATCCAACAACGCCGTGCTCAGGCCCTAAACAAGGTATACACAAAGTATGGTAATCCCTATGAGGTATCTGTTTCCCACAAGAAATACAGTTATTCACTTTTTCTGACATCCGGTTAAATACTGAGGCAAGAAAAAACCAAAATGTTCCCCAACGAGGTACTTAGCCAACTTTGATTCGGTCTGAAACTCCGACTTCAGAAAATTTCAGAACGCCAACCTGCACTCGCAAAACTGCTTCTGCATCGGACCATGCGGCAAAAAAGACTGAGGATATGACGTCGGTCATGCGCATTAGTACCCTGACGTCCTGCCGTCAGTCTAATCGCCCTGACCGACGCCAGCCATATACTTTGGTATTCGGGCCGACTGGACAGCGGACTACCCAATGGTTAGGACTGCAGCAATGTGGAATGAAGAACATCAGCATTAGATGCAAATGGTTATAAGATGTTTACATTTTCCTTTTCAGGTAAACCAATGAGCAGTACCACTAATCTTTTAATCAGCTGTACCACTCTCTCCTGATCACACACACACACACACACACAGTCACTTCCTCATTCATACCTCCATTCACTCACACATCAATCTCACTCGCCCAATCTCACATCCACACACACCCACTTCTTCATTCATTCCTGCATTCACTCACACATTGCTCTCACTCTCCCGATCACACACAGCCACTTCTTCATTCATTCCTGCAATCACTCACACATCGCTCTCATTCTCCCGATCTTTCTCATACGCACAGACCTTTGCTTTCATGCACACATTCACTCAAACATGCAGACAGACACACACACATTCATACAGGCATTCACTTACCTGCAATCAGCTGCTAAGATTTGCAGCTCCCCTGTAAGGAAGCCGTGGCTCCCCAGGGCGCTGTGGCGCACAGTTTGGGATTCAGTGCATTAAATAACGAAGCTCACACACACCACATCACATTACAAGGCAGACAGCCAAACACAGCACGAACTGAGGAGTGCTGGAAAGTGAAAGCATGCTCTGTGACCCTGGTGCAGAGATGCCAAAAATGTGTCAAAGAAGGTATGCTCCTGTGGGTATACAGAATAAAAATGTTATACCTGTACAAAAAGGCACCAATAGACACTATGCACTTTACATGTTCTGCAACTGCAAAAGGCCTTTCAGAGTATTAGCTACAATTCTTCCATTTGGGCATACTCTCAATCAGTGCCACAGTTATGCAGGCAGACTGTGGCTAGTCAAGGAGAACAGCATAAGCTGCACGTTTTAAAGATGTACCATGACAGTAAAGGGGTTTGGTATGTACTTACTAGAGACCAGCTATATTAGCTGTCTAGTACGAACATGCATCAGATATCAGTATAAGTCTGCTCTAAGCCAAATTAATAGAAAATTAAATCATGGAACTCTCTCTCACATAAAAAGTACCTGATCAAGTGCTGTTGACAGTAGTAGCCTTGTGCACAGTAAGCTCATGTTCATATTTTTTTCATGTTGCATTCTCAGTACATAATGCCAAGTTACAATTACAGAATCATCTTTTTCTTTATAGAGTATGTGGCATCCCACCCCCTGCCCCATGGTTATCCAGTACTCACCCTCATCATCTGTGAAAACATCTTGTGCAAACTGCTCCATTAGTAAATGCGTCCCCTCCCCTACCAAACCGGCAGAACAACATGACAGAAAGAGACACAAAGACAGTGCATTCAGTTGAAAAATAGACTTTATTTTACAATTTTACTAATTATGGCCATCTGGTAAAGATGAATTCAT
Source organism: Protopterus annectens (assembly GCF_019279795.1). Lineage (NCBI taxonomy): Eukaryota > Metazoa > Chordata > Ceratodontiformes > Protopteridae > Protopterus > Protopterus annectens. The sequence goes on from NC_056739.1 coordinate 107,254,108, forward strand.
GGATACAGTGAACAAGCGGAGAACCAGCCAGCATATGTCACTATGTCACTTGCCAAACCAGATTCATGTTTAACCCTAAAAGGGCCTGTCCATATTTCTAATTAGACATGAACAGCTGCCTAAACACATCTGAGAATGGTACTGAGGTATCTAAGGATTTTACATCCCAGTTATCAACACAGCATTCTAATTTGAAAATGTTAACAGGTGACTGCCATATTACAACAACCCTTAGACAGCCTAATCCCAGAAAACATGTATGTTACAGTCATATGACTACTCAACCTAACAATCTCCAAGGACTCCTGCAGCATGTTAGCACACAAAGGATGGGCAACTCCACACTGTTCTGTTCATGTTAATACTGGCAACCCCCCCAAGTATCAGCACCCATGTGAAAACACAACAAACGGAGAAAAACTCCTTTCATGCATAAAGTCAAAGATAGCATGCCATGCAAAACAGACAAGAGCTACAGAGTGTGAGACACCGAGCTACACAGTGCGGGAATGGCAAACATGGAAAATAAAAAGCTCAGTGGCAGGTGGGACTGTCAGCATCTAGTACACATACAATGACGGTGACACACAGAACCTAGTGATGTTGCCTCTCACTTTCAGGGTTCAGTCTGTCCGGCATTCCTGTCTGTGTGGCAATCATGTCATGTCAAACCAAGGCCTTCCTTCAGGTACTCCAAGCTTCTATACTGACTGAATGGCTGTTCTAAACTAACAAGGAATATTGCATACATCCTTGCAAACTAGTTCACCAATGAAAAAGGCCTGTAAGGACTGATTCAATCCCAGCTCTTAACAAAATAAATACAAATATGATCTATTTCTATGCCCCCCACCCCCAAAAAGAAAACATTGTTAATACAAAATTCACAATTTAATGTCCAGAATATTATTTCTTGCAAGAAGATGTCAGCAACTTCAACATGGAATAATTCAAGTTACAATCTAAATACAAAGGCACTTGCGGTAATCTTCAGAAGATGTGCTAAATGCATACATTTTTGATACACACCTCCAATAAAATAATCAATTCCATTTAGCTAAAACTGCACATCAACATAACTTTGAGATTGTGAAGATTTCCTAAACTTCTACACAGGCTGTTTATGACTGTAGCCTGGATATGAGTGATGGTACTGCTATGTATGACAACAGTATTCTTTCCCTGAAAGACAAGCTGGGGCAGATGATGAAACAAAAAACTCAAATAACCAGAACGTAGCCACAAAGATGAGGTATGGCTTGAGAAGGCTACACCAGAACAGGGAAGGCACAAGTTGCAGGGTTACAGCTCCACTTTCATATGCAACAGCATAAAATCCATACGTCTGAAGGCACATGGATCCATCACCAGAAAGGAAATATTTTGTAAAAACAAGTGGGTAATATGACAGAAAACTTAGGACCACTCAGAAAGGGACCATCAAAAAGACATCTCACTCCACGAATAAATTAAGCAAACAGCTTTTTCAGTAAATACAAGTACCAACCTATTAGTATATTGTCTGGCGCAATAACCAAGGATCAGATGAATAACTGTCAGACAAAAGCCGTTCCTAGGAAAATAACAGATATGTTTCTATCAGACGGCTACAAAGGGAACCTTCTCAACAGTTTTTGGACTAGGATGATCCATCCTTTCCTTCCATTTCAGCTATTATTCCCCAAACCTCCTGTGATGCAGGGTATACAAAATGTCTTTACATGCTGCACTAGAAGAGCATAACCTAACTCTCAGCTTTCCACTTCACCCCAAGAAGTCGGCAAGTGTACTTCCTGAAAATAAAAAAACAACAAAGCAATGGCACCTGAACTATTATAAGTAAACATACACATGTGGCTTACTAGGAAATCCAACATCAGCAGAAAGGTGAAGAAGTTTGTGACACATGGGATGGCAAGATGCAAGTATGACCCAAACATCACAGAAAAAGAAGAATTCCAAGTCAAATCCCAGCAGTTGCACAAAAAAACAAAGGCTCAGAAAGTACAAACCACATCTACCAATAGGGCAGTGTCAGGCTTAAGTACAAGAAAAAAATACCGATTGCCACCCTAATGTGTGATTCCAGGGTTTAATCTAAAGACTGAAATGACATTATCTTGGAGATTCCTTCTTCCAAAGAAGGACAGCAACACTGGACTTAGTATGCATGACTAGCAGGTGCGTGGGTGGGAGGAGAATCTCCCCAAAAACTGGGGGTGGGGGCAGAGCGAGGCTTATCCTCCTGTACAAAAAGATTTATCTCAATTTTTGCAGGAATGTCAACTAAGTCTCTTTTTTCAACTACTAAATTCTTTTCTGAGTTCGCTTATGAGTGTGGATCACAAGAGTTGACTTTAGTCATGCATCCCCAAAGGGGGCATACCGCCTGGAGTCAAAGTCCGTGGCAATGGCATGATTACAATACAAAATAACCACATCAAAAACGCCCGAAATGCATGCACTCCTGAAGTGAGAACTGGAAACAACTATGCCTTTAGTGGAGTAGCCTTAACAGCATTTCCACCGTCTGAAAGGTCAGTAGATAACAATTAAGAAATCCACAAAAATTCTTCTTGGCAATTGCCAGCCCTTCCCTTCTCAGACCAAAGGAGAACAACTGCTCCTTTTTCTTAAACTTGCACACTCAGATCAGGCAGAAGAGCTGGCAATACATATCTACGATGTACAGAGCTCTTTCCCCCTTAGTTTTGGCCCTCAAAGAAAATAGGGAAATTAATGTACTTGTGTCTGGCAACACTTTTAGGAATAAATGTAAGCTTTTCCTAAGGGAAATTGGATCGATGTGCAAAAGCAGAGTGTTTTTCCTATACATGGAGTTAACAAGTCCTGTGCAGACCATCTTAAAGCCCTCCCCCTGTACTCCGTCTCCTACAGACTGCTGCACAACGATCTATGCCTAGCCTTCAAGGCATCCTCTAATCCCACACTGGATGGATATGTTGCACATCCACAAAACCAGTATTATCAGAAATATCCATTCTAAAGACCTAAACCTCATCTATAACAAACAGGAGACGCCGGAGGGAGAGGTATGCGTCTCAAAGATTAAACCTTGTCTGAACAGGCTTCCCGCCATGTGAAGCAAAGCTCATCCCTATGAACCAATGAAAAGAGGCATGGGCTGAAGCAGGTGCCAAACATTTGACAGTCAAAAGTTAGTGTGATCACCAGCCACAAAGGTAAAAAGAATGGTTGGTCTAACAGGAACCAAACCCACTTCTGAAGCTTTGTTTACCAAAACTGTAGCGATCTTTGGTGGAGGGGAGATGCATTGTAACCATAGAGAAGCTGGGCTTTTCACACATTTGTCACCACTCAGCTCTCTAGAAAATTGCATCTAGGTTTAGCGGGGTTACAGAACTATCAATGACATGGCTCATTTCTGATGCTGCAAGCCTACAGCCAGCCTTTAAAGGTACTAACTAAAGAGTCTAGGCAAATAGCAGAAGCAGCTGTGCTTCTAAAAGGCTGAATCCCTAAGGCTACAAAATAATTTTGATAGGGTTTCTAAGGCCACATACCTTCTGCCTATTGACTCCTTTATTACATCCCTTGGTTTGTCCAACTTAAGGTGTCCGCACTTCTCTCTGTGTGACTTAAGATTTTCTTGTGCTCCCCTCGCTCATGGAAGGTATACCAGCTGTATAGAACGGAATGTTTCCTACCACAGACCTTATGATTAGGCCCTTATGAACATAGCCGTTTTGTTAAAAGTGTTTTCAGGAAGCCACCAGTTTTTTTTTTTTGCCTACTCAGAAAAAAAACACATAAGTGTATGTAGTGTTTCTTGAGGGAATATGTCATAGCATATTTGCTGTTAATTAATTCATTAATTAAATTTTTACAGGCATGCTATACACCTTGAAAAAAAAATTAAAACCACAGTTAAACTGCAAGTAGTCACAGCAGACCATACACCATATAACTGCACAGAAAATGCCCACAGTGAAAAGTTCTCGCTCTATGAAGCAACAGCCAGGAAGTGGACACCCATGACCTTTTGTGAATCAATGAAATACGCTTTTTCTGCATAAATATGAGAAGACAGTGCAGACTATTCTTCATAGCCAAATGGCCTAATGATGGCCTTGGAAAAGGGCACGGACAGTCTCTGGGGTTTGTGAACACTGGCTGATCTGGAAGTCAAGATGGAAGGACTGCAATATGTGCTAGTTCTCAAGTATCAGGTAGTCTACTGAAAGAAAACATTATCCTTAGGAAGATCGTTTACTTTTTTTTACCACTTCTCTTTTTCTTTATTTCATTCAAGGCAGCTATCCCAATGCCCTAAGTTCTTTGTTGGACCTACCCACACTCCCTATAGCTCTGTCCAATGCCTATATCATATTCTGGGGACAGTGAAGATTCTAAGACAATCTGGGGGGGGGGGGCAATGATGCTCTAATTTCAAGGAGTTGTTTTTTTCATCCCACCCTGTTACTCCTCCTTCCACGTTCAATCTCTGCAGAATTCCGAGAGGCAGCATGTAGCGTTTTCCCTTGCAGCAGCTGAGCCAAGCCTCCACCCTATTTCCCTCTTTGTCCACATCTCCTATACACAATGTCCCCAACAGAGACCATTTTAGGGATACCCACAGAACCTTCCACCCATCTGGGATGGGCACACCCCATTCCTCCCTACCATTCAGTTGTCCAAAGCAGCTAATCAAACTCAGATCACCTGGGCCAGAGTCGGGGCTTTATCCTTTTATGCCACATGAGCAGCATAGGAAGATCATCATTAATTCTGTTGTCAATGTGTTAACGTAAGAGAAGGGATTTGTGCAACAGTACCGTTTCTTATTATCTCACTAGTGCTTTCATACATAAGTGTATCAGTGCACTTCTGCAGTATTTTATCAAAAAGTTGCACAAGTGAAATGTACAAAGTAATATCTGGTTCACAGCAACAACAGTTTTGGCAGTTCAAGCATCTGACTGGTCTCAGTTCAACCTATAGATGTGGAACCATACTAGCTACAATGCAAGTTAACGAACAGAGTCTTCTGCCGTTATGCAAGACTCTGCACTTGCAGTCAACGTAATGTGTGATCATGCATTCAGAGCAGGGTTGCCAGATGTTCCTATTTGAGTGAGACTGTCCAGGGATCAGCAGCCAGATTCCAAGTCCCGCACTTCCAGTTAAAATCCCTGTGAAACAGCCTCCGCTTTTTTATTGGCATGTATGCCAGTATATGAGTCAATCAAAAAATCTCAAAACAGAGCTAATTCTGTTTAATGCAGAACTGCCTGATGTTCTGCACTGAACAGAAGAGGGTCTGCTGTGTGATTTTTTTGATTGGCTCATATACCGTCATATGGCGCAATCAAAAATCGCCAAACACGGAGCTACCTGTGTTTAATGCTGAACTGCCGGATGTTCTGTATTAAAAGGCTTTTTTTTTTTTGGTCTTCACTTAGCAGGAAGGACCTTTTTTTATTTTTTTTTTTGGGTCCCTACCGGTCCAGTAAAAAACCTGGCATCTCTGATTCAGAGTTTTATTCTGTATTAATGTGCCTCAATTCCATGAAAAAGGGTCTGTTAGAGCCAGCTCACTTAAATGGCTGAAAAATAACTAAACAAATGATCAGACAAGTGCCTTACTGAACTAAAAGCATTTTGGAAATAAACAAAGCTTGTAGTAAAATCTTTTACACAATGCAATCATGGGACAGGTTTCAGCAAACGGGCATAGGAGATGGAAAATTCTATGACAAGACAGCAGCAGGAACAGAAAAGGTGATAACACGCCAGTGAATGTACACTATCAACACACGGGTGCTGTTGCAGAGGAGAGTTCCTTTCCCAGTGCAAGCAGCAAAGAACAGTTTGTCTCAAGGAATGGAGCAACAAGAAGTTCACATACTCCTGTAGCGTTCTCAGTACCAGCAGTGCAAAAGAGTTTCCACCACCAAAAACAGGACAGTGACCTTTTCTCAGTAGTAGCAGTGCAGAATCAGATTTTACCACCAGGAGTGGAATACAGAGAAGAGCCGTGGTGGTGCAGCGGTAGCGTTGTCGCCTCACAGCAAGAGGTTCTCCAGTTCGATTCTCGGCTGGAGCACCTTCTGTGTGGAGTCTGCATGTTCTCCCCGTGGTCGAGTGGCGTTTGAAAAACATGCGTAAATGGGCGTGCATTAGTTGGGCGTCGGGCTGGCAGCTCCACACCGCAAAAATCAACTGCCAATCATTAGCGGACCAGCGTTCCGCTGTGGCAACCCCTAACCGGGAAAAGCCGAAAGAAGAAGAAAAGTGGAATACAGAGAAGACCATATGTTCTGTAATGGCAATGTAGATGGAGTGTTGGCGACCATGAATGAACAGCAAAAAGGCCATACACGTGTAAACTCGCTGCTGCAGGAGCCACTAAACAAGTTCTGTGAGACTTAAGGTTATTGGCAGCATAACACTGTGGTGCTCTGGGATACAAAGAGCCAACAATTAAAAACCTCTCGGCTAAAGCACAAGAGAAAATCTCCATTAGCGCACACACATACACACACACAAGCAGCACATTCCCTCAGTGAGTTGGGTCACTTCATTATGCCAAGCAGTCTTTCATACACAAGTACACCACATTTACAACACTGCTTTACAGAGTAAATACAAAGTCTGAATGGAGTTGTGACAAACGAGATGCTTCTAGTGCAGCCCTCACAGGTATGCTGGAGATCAACTCTTGCTTAAATTTGTTTTCAATACTGTTATTTTTACAACAAAATGAGACACTACTCAGAAGCATTCCAAATGTAACTCAAGATTAAAAACGGGACTGCATCAGATGGCACATTACAAGCTTAAGGATAGCTGAAATATTCATTACGCTAGTCCCCTTTCCCCAACTCTATACACACAAGATAAAATGCCAGTAAAATAAATCTCTCTCTCAAAAGTCAGAAATGCTGCCCTTCCACCATACATCACACATTTTCTGTCTTCAACTGTGACCAAAATTTCCCACTGACATTTTGGAATTCCTTTTTACATGAAAACATGAAATATGGACGTACTCTAACTAAAGTGACCCTAATCAGTACATAATGCAGGGCCAGTTACTCACCTGAAGCACACTGTAGCGAACCCATGAAACATACCAAGCTGTGTGACATGTTTTAACACAACACAACAAAGCAGTTAAAATCTGGGTAAAAATGCTGACAAACTGTTCTGACAATCTGATCTGTAAAGGTAACACAAAGGCACAAAAAAAAAAAAAAAAAGAGAGCAGAGCAAGCCTTTCAGGCCTTTATAAATCCAACATTTAAAACTGAACTGACACAGCAGATTTTACACAATGGCCCAAGAGAAATTACTAAAAATGTCTGGCTTTTAGTTCACAGTGAAGATGCATGTTGCTGGGTGAAAAAGTAACCATAAAAATGATTTTGTAAGAATTACAACTTATGTCCTGTAAAGGAAAGTGATTAAAAATGTTTTTAGTTACTCCACTTTAAGGACCTCAATTACACCACCACAAAAACAGCAAGATGTCAGCAAGTATAAACACATCAAATGACAGGGAAAACAAGTGCTTTTGTTCTCTCATACTTAGTACTATGTGGCCGTGTGCACCAAAAGGGAATTATAAAGTCAATCTAAGCAGTTAGTTGGCAACTAACATTCAAAATCTGGCAGGAAAATTCTGGACTAGCCAAAGCCACCTGAATTCTACTTTACTGACTGTCAAACCCACTGACAGCCAGGTAAGAAAGACATTCGTTGTGTCAAACAGCAACTCAGGACTGAAAAAATGAATAAGAAAACTAAGTTTGGCTAGCACTTAGGCAGCTGAATGCACGGGAAATGGGGACATTGAGAAAGAAACTTAAATAAGTTGGTCTGCTGAGCAACAGACTTTCAAGGGCTCTGGTACAAAAGCAGGATCGACACAGTTTGGTCCAGAGATGGCTATTCCTCATAAGGCACATCACTGCAGACTTAAAGTTAGCCAACTGCAGCCATATGCTACAGCAAATGGCACAAGCTGTGAATCCTGAGTAGCTCTGAGGATAACTTGGGTCAATGTGGTAATAAAAGGGCAGTGTAAAGCCCATACATTTAAGGAAATCTACAGTGTGTCAGTCAAGGAAGAAGCAATAAACCACAAGGAAGGAAATCAGTTTCCAGTAGCACATGCTACAGAAGATACTCCAACCAACCAGCATGGAAGAAAATGGAATTTAGTGTGTCAAACTACTGAGGGTGCAAAAAAAGTAGAGCTTAAGTTATGTAACATAATTAGTGCCCAACACATGCACCCCAAATCAGTGACCAAGAAATGTACCATAAACCACAATCAGCTGGTGACAAGTGTACCCAAAAGTACAATCAGTGCCCAACATGTGTACCTCAACCCACAATGTTTTCAAAAGAAAGTACCCCCAACCACAATCAGTGCAAGTATACCTAAAGCCACAACTATGTTCTGCAAACAATCACTGCCCAAAACATGCACTCTAAACCATTGCTCCCAACATGTACCACAAACCACAAACAGTGCCCAAGAACTAATATCTGAAGTCACAATTTTGTTATCAACATCTGGACCCCAAATCACAGTCAGTGCCCACCATGTATCCCAAATAATCTCTGCCTTGCAGGTTCACATAAAGGAGCATCAAGCTGACTGACTGTCGTGTGCTTCACATTTTATATTCTTATTTCATCTGCAGTCTTCAAATCAAATCCAAAAGCTATTCCAAACAAACGTTAACACTTCATCTTTCAGAGGAAGTGCATATATAAATGGCTAGAGCCCCAAAATACAATACTGGAAAATTTCCCTCACAATGACAACAGAAGTCACAATACTGTCTTGAAATACATGTACAGCATTTCTACCTGCCAGTACCCTGGTATGGTGAATACAGATGTTGGTAATGTCCTTTGGCTGAAGAAAAGATCTGGAAGTCAGTTTTAAGATAGCAATCCAAAAGCATTAACCGAACTGCTTGGATATGGTGACCCTTCCCCAATAAAAAAAAACGTAAAACTGACTGAAATCCTCATAATGAAGACAGAGTAAGTTAAAAGGCTTTGTCTGCATAAATACCACTAACAGTAGTGACACTGCCTGCAGATTCACATCTCTGCGTACCACACACACCAATGTCCAGCTCTCCTCACTGGCAGAAAATCCATGTCTGAAACGACAGGCACTTGAATGACATTTAGAAAAATTTAGGTTAAGAGATGCTTCCTCACAGTGCGACAGAAAATTTTAAAACAAAAAACTAGATTCAAAATGGAAGGCTCTCAGGATTCCATCTCATCAGAGTCCAGTAGTGGTGGCGGTTCAAAGCTGATCACCTCATCGTATGTCATTTCTAGAAAACAGAAAGAGAAATAATTTTCCAGAGGAAGTGAATACCACTTGACACAGCATCTTACATTCACAACACTTTACATAATGCTGCCCTGCATGGTCTTCAGGACATGGAAAAGTAAAAGATCAAAGCTAGACCACTGCAGTTGCTTCTGCTCCTCCCACAGTGCTGGTTTGCACACACAAATGACAATACCTCACTTCAATTCTCCACCCTCATACAATGCAACATGGCTAGTGGTCCCTGCACTAGCATTACAAGTTCTGTTCATAAACAAGCTGTTAAATGGCAGCAGACATTTGACCTTCAACTTTCAGTTACGCCCTTCAATGCACCTGCATATAATCTGCAAAATCCACTTTTTTTTTCACAGCATACCCTTCTGCAGAACATATGATGTACTCTACAATCCTTGATGTTCTGCATCAAAATGCAGCATTTCATTTGATATACTTATGTTCATACCCAACAAAGCATGTACAGATAAATAAAGGTACAAAAGGAGCAAACACAAGGACACTGGCCAGGTTTCATAAAAAGACCCACATCAGGTTTTAGCAACTGGCCTGCTCAAAGGAAAGGTCTGCTTGGGGGTGTGTGTGAAAAAGAGGAATAAGCCATGTAGTACTGGCTTTCTTGTCATGGGGTGAGGGTGGAATGGTCATTCCTGCCCAATGGCAGATGAAACAGGCTGGGGGGATTTAGCTAGTATGGACAAAGTTAACTGGAAGAGCAAAAAGACTGCCTGGAATAGAAACCATGTTCATGGTAGCACATGCTCACAAACTGAACTGGCGTCTTAAAGAACATGTACAGGGAGTGCATTTAAAGATAAGCTGAAGTGGAAAAGCTTCCCTTACAGCCAGGATTGTGCAGTTTTAGCACATTCCTGTTTCCTCTCTGCTTGTTATAAAGATCGAATAGAAACAATGGGTCATGGAAAAGAGAGCATTAAAACAGATGTAAAAAAACATACAAGGAGCTGTATGCATCTCGTACATATTGGGGAATCTGACATTTATGGAACAAGCAACCATGGAGCACACTTGTGTTTTTATGGGGTGTCTTAAGGCAATATATTAAGTCTACATACAAAATGCATCTCAACACGCCTTTCTTCACCAAACAAACTACTGCATGTGGACACCCCTGGCCAACAATGCAGCCCAAAACACCAGCTATCCATCATCTCCACCATCATCCTGAAGTAGTCCATCCTCCCACGTGGTCTAATCTACAGTGACAATGACCTGCTTCCAGATCTCTGGAACCAGAAACAAATACAAGCCATTACTTGCTTCCAACAGCTCACCTCCTAATCTTGCTCTAGACATGCTCTCATATGGGCATATGCTGTATATGTATATGCTTGCTGACAAGTTAAAAGGTGTTTTTACCCTTGGATCTCCACTGGATGAAGGTTTTGTCAGCGGAACAGAACCAAATAAACCTAACATAGTTTTACCTTGACTTAGAGCATGTATAAGTTGCAACATTCAATTGACTGTACTCGTGCAGTACATGCACACCCACCTTATATGTAACTACTAAAAACATGGTATATAATAAAGCCATATTTAATCTGTCAGTAAACTTGATTTAAAGTGGAGTTTTTCTCCCCAGGCCTCCACTAAAAAGGGCTTACTGTCAAGTCAGGCTTTCCCTGTAAACAAATGTCAAAAAAACAAACAAAAATGCTGGGAGAACTCTGGTGGCCAAAAAATGAAACAAGTATATAGAAAGTATAAAACAGCAGTCACAGGTGCACAGCCAAGTTCATAGGGTGGTACTAGGCTATCGGCCCTAGGGCCTATACAAGCCTAGCAATAACAATTCCCTGTATATTTCTTCCCACAATATTTACTTCCCTGGACCCCTGTCTAGCAAGGTGACTGACGTGATCCCCGGGATGAATTTCCTATCTCCCATCCAATCGTCAAGGTTCCTTTTGAAGAGGGTCAAGGAGGTGTTCTGCTTGACATGTACGGCAGTCTACTCCAGAGTATGGGGAGTCTCTGGGTTAGGAACTTATCCCTCCAGCATGTTTTGTTCATGGTGATGACAAGGTTTAGATCCCTGGAACGTGTGGCTCTGAGGTATTGGGATTTCTTTAAGTGGAGCATGTCCAGCAGCTCAGGGTTTGACATGGCCTTGTATGTTAAGCAGAGATCGCCTGTGAGTAGACAATATGCCACAGAGTATAGTTGGAGATTTTTTTTAGACGGACAGCATAAGGCATCTGCTTTAGGCCTGTGATTCTTTTAGTGAGGTATTTCTGCGGCCTTTCCAGCTGTTGCAGATAAACTGTGAAGTACAAACCAAACGGTGTGTTGTACTCTATAATGGGTCTAATGAGGGATGAGTACAGTGGGACAACGACCTCCTTTTTTCTGGATGGAAAAGCCCTTTGTGATGAGGTGTGCCACATAGAAGGATTTCCTGACTGTTGTGGCAATGTGGTTATCGAAGATGAGACCACTGTCCACCTGTGTCCCTAAGTCTCTCATCACACTTTCGGTGTCTAGTGTACTGCCACCTATGTGGCAATTCTTGGGTACATGTTTTTTCCCAAAGGGGATAACTATACATTTCTTGGCATTAAGCTTGAGCCTGTGGCTCTGGCACCAAGCATCTGTTTCTGTAAGGCCTTTTTGTAGAATATCCACATCATTTGGGGATTCAATAATGGCTCCCAGTTTGCAGTCATCTGCGAACTTTGTTAGCCAGAGTCCCTTAGCGTTGGCCTGTACTTCAGAGAAGTAGATGCCAAACAAGAGCGGTCCCAGGACTGAACCCTGAGGTACTCCACTTGTCTGGAGTGTGGGTTCTGTCAGTAAGCCAGTTAGCAACCCATCGAGTGATGTAGGGATTTATGCCCAGCTTAGTAAGTTTATCTATGATTCCAGAGTGGGGGATGGTGTCGAAGGCCTTGGTGAGGTCCAGATAGGCTGTGTGGACCGCCTTAACCTCGTACACAGATCTGGATACTGATTCGAAGAAGTCAATAAGGTTCAGGAGACAAGACTGGCCCTTCACGAACCCAGACTGGGTGCGGGTCAGTAAGCCAGTTAGCAACCCATCGAGTGATGTAGGGATTTATGCCCAGCTTAGTAAGTTTATCTATGATTCCAGAGTGGGGGATGGTGTCGAAGGCCTTGGTGAGGTCCAGATAGGCTGTGTGGACCGCCTTAACCTCGTCCACAGATCTGGATACTGATTCGAAGAAGTCAATAAGGTTCAGGAGACAAGACTGGCCCTTCACGAACCCAGACTGGGTGCGGTCCAGTGTTTGAAGGTTGCCAATGTCTTTGTTTATATGTTCCATGATAATGCATTCCATGCCCTCATGCCCTTCCAGATCAGGCTCATCAGACTGATGGGACGGTAGTAGCTGGGATCCAAGGTAGATCCCCCCTTGTGGAGTGGGATAACTGTAGCTGTGCACCACTCAATGGGCGCAAAGCCTGAGGTGAGGCTATGATTAAACATGACACTTAGGTGAGGTGCCAGTTCATTTTGTAGTTCATGTAGTACACAGCCCGGGACGTCATCTGGTCCCATGGATGCTGTATTCTTAGCTTTGGAGAGTGCGGTTTCTACCTGTGTGGCTGTGATTACCGGAATTTGGCAATCTTTGGTATTGAGATGGGCCCTTTAGGGGGTGAGAGGGGGGTGAAGTTGACACTAAATCGATCTGCCAGGATATTGGCAATATCCTTGGGATCAGTATATTTAATGCCATTCTGTTGTAGCCAGAGCAGATATGAGCATTGCCATTTAGATTCTTGACATAACTACAGAATGCCTTCTGGTTGTCTTTGGAATCTTTGGCAATTTTATTTTCGTAACTAACTTTGGAGGATTTTATGAAAGATCTCAGCTTCTTACTGAGGCTGGTAAGGGAGTTTTTTGCATCCTGGGATTTTCCTCTTTTCTGCAACAGTTTCTTCCTTCTGTTGTATAGTTTGTTTATAGCAGGGGACCACCAGATTGACTTCCTTTTTTTGGAGGAGAGCATCTTGGGTTCTATTTGGGATGGCACAATTCATGCACGAGTGGATGTACTCGTACAGTGCCTTAGTGTAGGATTCAGCAGTCGAACATTCAGCTCCCGTCAGCAAGGGTGTCATGAAGTTTGTCACTTCTGACTTCAGTAGCATGAAGTTGGCTTTGGAGAAGTTTTTTACAGAGGTTTCCTTATTGGGAGGTGGGGGTGGGATGTGGATGTCAAGGTTGATTAGCTTATGGTCAGATCTGAACAATAAGGGGGTGACCACTGGTGTGGAGCATCTATCTCCCATGTTGGTAATGACCAGGTCTAGGATATTGGAGCCCTTGGTGGGACAATGGATTAGTTGATCCAGGGCGTTGTAATTTATGAATTCCAAGAACCGTTGGGAAAAGGTGTTGGTACCCAAGTAATTTTCCCAGTAAATGGCGAAGTAGTTGAAATCACTTAGTATAAGGGTGTTTGGTTGTATCTTAATATTTTCCAGTATGTTTGGAAAGGTGTAGTGAGAATCTTGGAGCATGGTGGGGGATCTGTAGCAAGCTACAATTTGGACTGCAGTCTTACCTAGTGTTAGTTGCACCTGGAGAATTTCAGATGCATTGTATTGGGCAACTAGCCTGGAGGTGTGGATATCCTTGGTGAATATGGACACTCCTCCACCTTTACTGTTTCAGTCTTGGTTTGGTGGCTGGAAAGTGTGGTAAGAGTTGTAGCCTGGTATTGCAGGGGTGCTCTCTGGAGCCTTGAACCAGGTCTCAGTTACTGCACAGATATTGATGTTCTCCATTTTTAGGAGTGCATTTTAAGTGTAGACTTCTAGCACTGTGTAGCATTACCATGCTTGTATCTGTTACGGTGGTGGTTTTGTCCTTTGAACCTTGCCTAAAAAAGTGATAAAAAATGAGAAAAAAAAATGTAAAAAGCTCACTTTAATAACATACAATGGCATGTGCGCTTCTTCAGACCAACTTAAATTCAACAGCAAAGAAACATTTAAGTACACTAAACTTAATAGCATAACTAATCAGAAGGCTGCAAGCTAGTCCACTCACAAAACGTATCACGTGATCACAATAGATCCACTCAGCAACTCTCATTCATCACACCTCCAAAACCAGTTCAAACTTAAAAGCTATAAATAACATACAAAAACAATAAACCTAAAACCTTATCTAAATAGTTTCCGTAATTTCAACACAGGGCATAAAGGTAAATATTCATTTAGACCGGACTCTCTATTGGCCCACAATGAAATAATCCACTACAATCACATACAGAAAGATAGCTCTTGTAATGCAATTGCTAACATATAGCTACTGGGTCACGATCATCATTTTAAATTTATGGTAATAGGTTGTTTGAGATGGAACAGATAAGTTATTTGGTGAATAAATCAGAGTCTCGTGAGTTACAGTGGATTATTTTGTTGCAGGCCAATAAAGGGTCCAGTCTAAATGAATATTTACCTTTTCTTTTACCTATTCTCGACACAGGGGCTAAGACCTGGTCCCACCCTGTGTGTTGAAGTACCAAACCACTGACATATTATTAATTTGAAATGCAACAGTCCCCAGAGGCAGAAAGCTGTCCAGTTCTTGCAACACTAGAAGAACCGCTCTCAACTCCAGTACACTGATATGCAACTTGGTCTCTAGGTGCGCCCACATGCCTTGGACTGTCCGACCCACACAATGCCCCCCCCCCCCCGACCAAACTGGAAGGCGCCCATGGTCAACGTAGCATTCGGGGATGGAAGAACGAATGGGCATCCTTGAGTAACTTCTGTGAAGTCACCAAAGCAGAGACTCCTTGCACACATGAAACAGTCTGATGGTAAATTCAGAGGATTCCTCAAAAGTGACCATTGGCCCGCTAATGTCCATTATGATAGCTGCATGTGAAAACATGCCATGGACAGAAGGGTTATAGTGACCGCCATTGAGTCTACTGTTTTGAGAACTAAGCTGGCTGGAGGCTTTGGAATGGACAAAATTTGGCTGATGCAAAATCTCAAGTTTGATACCCTGTCTGTCATCAGGTAAGCATAAGATGTCCTTCTGTCCAGGCGGGCTCCAGTGAAGTCTATGGCTTGTACCAGGTCCAAATGAGACTTCTGTATGTTGACGGTTATCCCCAGGATTGGGGCCAAATTGAGAAAGCAATCCCTGGCATGAAGGAATAGATGCCTGGTTGGAGTGGTCAGAAGCCAGTCGTCCAGATATGGAAATATCTGATAACCTTGCAGTTGGAGATGAGCTACAACCACTGCTAGACATTTGGTGAACACCCTGGGGGCTGAGGTGAGACCAAATGGAAGTGCTGTGAACTGGTAAGCGACTGGCTCCCAGCCTGAAATGCAAAAAAACACCTGGAGCGCCTGTCCATTTTTATATGATAGTATGCATCCTTTAGGTCTATAGGGCACATTCAATCGAACATCTTCAGAAGAGGTAAAATGGACTGAATCGTGACCATTCTGAACTTTGTGTGCTTCACTGACTTGCTCAGAGAGGTCAGATCCAGGACAACTTGCAAGTCTCCTGGCTTCTTGGGTATTAAAAAGAATCTGGAGTAAATTCCTGATTTGATCAGGGAGGGGGGGGAGCCTCTTGGATGACTCTTTTTTGCAGCAACGCAGCCAATTTTTACTTCTTTGGTGGAACATCAGGGAGGTGATGCCTTTGTTTGGATGTTTCGGAACAGAGAACGAAGTATCCTCTGGATACGATCATTAGCACCCAAATGTTGTTTGTGATGGCCTCCCAGGTTTCTGGGTGCAAGGAGAAACTTACCCCAACTGCCTCCAGAGGAGGGCAGTCAGGCAACTGTTCAGGATTGCTGGAAGGGCTTGTCCTGGAAAAGTTTCCAGCGACCCCTGATTTTGTGGACCCCCTCGGCCACGTAGGCGGCATCTCCCATTTTCACTTATATCCCCCTCTGCCCCAGGGGGGAAAAGTCTCCTTGAGTGTCCTAGAAAGGACCCTGCGACTTCTGAAGCCATATCTTCTTACTCTCAAGCTGTTTGCTGGAAAAGGTCCTTTGTGGTGTGCAAAAACACATTCCAACAGCAGACAGGGTCTTACCATCCTTTTCACTCTGGGTTAAAGTGTCACAGACTGTGGGCCCAAACAAGGTGGAGCCATCAAAAGGGACACTAATAAAGGACTGTTTGAAATGCTCTGCAAAATCGCACAGCCTCATCCAGGCATGGCACCATATGGCAATGCTGGAACCGGCCTCCCTTGAGGTACCCTCTGCAGCAAGAAAAATTAACCTCATGGAAGCATTGGCTAAAGAATGTAGGGTGGCCAACCCTGGAGGAAAAGGACTCCTGTTAGTCAGCAGACATCGACCCCAGGACTCAGCTAGAAAGTTCCTAGACTAAGTCCCTTTGTAGCCTGGTAAACAGTTCAATGTCCCAGAGTGTAAAAGTAGACAAGGCATAAACTCTTGTCAAACCTGTCCAATGCCCAGGATTCTCTATTCATTGGGTAGATAGAAGAGCTTTCCTGGGCCAGCTCCTTGCTGGTGGTTGCCGCAACAACCATGGTATCTATGAGGATACCATTGGTCCAGAACGATTTGCCAACAGTTGCACTTAAAATCTTGTCTGCGTATTTAGGGATAGGTTCCACTGTATGTGGTTCCTTCTAAGCCCTTGACGGTACCAGCTGAATGAGCTGGTTAGACAGAGGGGGTGGAGGTTTACACACACCAAGGCATTCGATGGGACGGACCTGAAAGCCTCCCACAGTACCGATTCCTCCAGGGAAGGGTCTGGGGCAGAACAACCACCCCTCTGGTGAAGGATTTCAAGAATGTCTCCAAATGAGACCACGTCAGGTGATGATTTTGGACACCCTCCTTCCTCACAATTAGTATCGGTAGTGAGCGACTCTGTAGGGGAATCAATGGGCCTCCTTTTACACAACCTCTTCAGATGGACCTCCTTGATGGGGTACTCTTGGTGGGGTGTTGGAAGAAGCCTATGGATCCACCGAGGGAAGTGTGTGGAGGCTTTCTGGGACCAGATATCCACACGGCAGCTCAGAGACCATGGACACAAGTCCGGTACGAGGAGGGGGTGGTTCTGTGGGGGCAAGGGCTGAGGGTCTCCTTGGAACAGAGAGAACCCTCTCAACCACCTCGAAAGTGGAAGGGCTCCAGAGACACCTGAAGCTGTCCCGGCGGTGCAGAGAGTACCAGAGCAGACAGCTCCCAGACAGTTTGGGCCTCCCGCTCCGAGGGAGGATTTGAAGCCAAGCTGCTGAAGGCCGAAGCTCTGAGGGGAAGAGATGGCTCCAACAGCTTTAGAGTTGACGTCAACCCCCACAGAACAGGCCTCGGTGCTATGGCTCCAAGATATGCTCAGAACCAAAGTAGATGGAGCACAGAAAGTTGGGGATGAAAAGGAAATCTCTATCGGCTCTGACACGCTGGCACTGGGAACCAATGGAACCGACGACTCCAAAACCAAGGGTCGGCTGGAGGAGTCGTCACCAGCTGGAAAGGGGAAACTCTCGCGGATAAAGATGTGGATGGAGCAGACACAAGCCCCATCTGGATCTGTGTCTCGAGGAATTGCCTCATGAGCTTGTTGACATCCTTGGAGGTCAGGTTTTGGGAAGACCTAGAAGAAGTTGTCGACAGAAGTCTGGAGGATCTCCTGGGGGAAAAGGAAGGAGATCTCCACACATGTCCTGTCAGTGTTGACCCAGGAGACGAACTACAGTAGACAATGCCGTAGAAGCATCATTCAGCCCCAGGACAACAGGTGATGACTGGGGTGGAGGAGGAGTAGCAGCAACTGAGCTCGGAGCAGACCGAGTCGTTTCTGATGATTTTGCCTTTTTCCTAGGCGATTCAGAGGAAGATCACACTGGAGAAGGTCTCCTGGCCTCCTGGGACTCCCTGAACTTTTTATGAGGGGGTTGAGCCCCTGAAGTAGAAGGCATCCTCGAGGTGGAGGAAGGCGGGAGGGAGCAAATCTTTTAACACCAGTTTGCTCCTCCTATCCACCAGAGACCAAGGATGGAAAGCACTACAGACTCCGCAAGGTTAGGCCCCAAGCAGTAAACATACTCCCTGTGGGCGTTAGAGGAATCTTCCACCCACAGGAAGTGCACTTTTTAAACCCTAAAGATTTTTGTTCAGACATAATGGAACACAACAAAAGAGAATTAAGTTTTTTTTTTTTTAAATAGAGAAGAAGAGAAACGCTAATGCAGAAAACATGAAAAGCTAGATAGGAAACACACAGTAAAAGAAAGATCAGAAAAATTACCACTAAAGAATTAAAAGGATACTAGGTAAGGAAAAAAAAGGCTTATAAGCACTTATGACCAATATAAACTAGGAGAAGCTCAAGACCAACAGGACTTGAAGAACAGCAAATGAGATGTGAGGTATTCTAAGGGAGCAGGGCATTATGGGTACCAAGGAGGAGCTCAAGTCAGGAAACTCGAGCTAAAAAAAGTGGCTGGTCGGTTCAGAGGATCAGAACCAATACCCACAGTTTAATGAAATGAAGAGGTCAACATCAGATACAACAGTTACATTTCTCATGAAACAGCGAACATAATTAAAAGAAAGTATATACAGGAAAGTATTTAGATCAACAAATATAAGTCTATACAGTTGTTTTAGTTGTAAAACCTTCCAGAAGCAAATACTGTATATAAAAAAAAAAAAAAAAAAAAAAACAAAACAAAAAAAACCTTACATTTCAGTAAAGAAAATTTTCATGGAGTTCAAGATACGTAATGAAGTTATAAGATTATGCAGGAAGGTAGATTTTGGTATTGTATAGGTTTGTAAAGAGTTTGAGATATATACTACAGTCATAAAATAATGTAGGAGGGAATGGAATACATTAATATTGCATAGGAGGATAGTGGTTATTGCATATGACAGAGAGAGCATGGCACAAAAGACTGTCTGTATTTAGTCTGCCTGTTCCAAACTGGTGTACCCAGAAGGTTTATAACCTGGGTAAACAGGAGATGTATGAGAAGGGCAAAGCGGTGGATGGGGGCATCTAGAAAAAAGAGCAAAATCAACAGTGTTTGGGGGGGGGTGAAAAGGGATGTATTAATTCAAGTGCAGGAGGGAAAGTTGTCAGGGGTGTAATTATACATAACATACAGGAGATGCTGAGATGGGGCAGTTATGCAGCTTTATATATTTACACAAGAAAACAAACAATCTTAACATTCACATTTATAAAATTATCATCAATTCAACCTTACATAAATTGATCAATTCCTACCTTCCCCCTAAACCTCATTCCCCCTCCAAAACATTAATGTGAAAGCAATGTTCCCACAATTTCCATTTTTCTTTCTATGTAATTTGCTCCTACCCTTATCTGAAGGTCCCACTTCCTGTTCTTTTTTTCTCTGTTACAGTATTCACTACTTTAAATACAGTTGGTTTAAACTCTGATTTCCATTTTCTAGCAATTGCTATTTTGGCAGCTACCAGAATTAAACTCAACAAGGCCTTACTATGTCTAGGCAATTCAGATCTTGATTCCCAGCTCAAAAAATCACTTCCTTAATTTCGCCCATCTGCTCACCCAATATTTCTGAGAGAATACTCTGTGTGGAATTTTTTATAGTCTGCCAAATCATTACACTCCCACAACATATGTTCCCAGTTATCTCTTTCTTCCTCGTCACACCTTCAACATTTGCTATCTACCTAAGGGAAAATTCTTTCAAGTCTTCTTGGGGTATACATATACCTGTGTAAACACTTTCAAACTCAAATCGTGAATCTAATTGACTTTGTTGCATATTAGGGAGCCATACTACCATGCAACTACCATGCACTACCTCTACAACATCCTCACCAACACTTTGCTCCTCCACTTTCTGTGCCTCACTTACAATTTCACCTCCCTCCACTCACTCCATGTCAAACACTTCCAATCACCTACACTCCCACGCACCACCCTCCACTCTCAGTTCCACACTTACAGTAACATAAGCCCACAACTCTTCAACCACTCAACCTCTCTCCTCTCAAACACTTACACACCCACCATCAAACATTCCCAACACCAAAATACCTCAACCTAACAAACAAATCTAAACTTCTCCTTCACTCCATCACCCAAATTAAACTCCAATCTGACATCCACCCCAACCTAGGCCCCAACAGCAGCTATGCTCAGCATCTACTAACCTCTACATGCCCTACTCCCACCACCTGTACTCAACCTATTTCTCACTCACATCCCTACCCCCCCCCTTTCAAAAAGCCTCCAACTCAGATTTACTCCTGTTAAACCTCAAGCTCCAAAGCATCGTAAATAAGACCAGTGACCATGCTACCCTATCCACCTACTCACCAGATATAGCTGTGATAACAGAAACCAGGCTAAAGCCCCACATTAAGGATAATGAAATTCTATCGGTAGGTTATAACATCATAAGAGCAGTCAGAATCAACAAACGTGGAGGGAGTCCTGCAGTTATGTTCAAAAATACCCTCAAATTAGGCCAACTAAATTGCACTCCTCCCAAGCTACCCAACTCTGAAATATTAATTACCAGCCTTGAAATCAACCCCAACAAAGCAATAATAATAATCGCCACCTACCTCCCTCCCAGCAATAACCTACCTACTACAGAAATCTACTTTCATGGGCAACCACTAAATTTACCCAAGAAACTATTGTTCTAGGTGACTTCAAAGTGGATTGGCACTCCTGCACTTCTGATACCCCACCCAACTTTATAAATCTGTTCAACTTCACCCAAACAATAAACTACCCAACTCGTATTAACAAACGCTCTAACAAGCAGTCAACATTAGACTCTATCCTAACCAACAAATCTAACCTAGGCTTCTTAGCCGGATGCCTACCTGACTCCCTCAGTGACCACTACCCAACTTTTCTTTACAGGAAACACATGTATACCCCAAAGTAACATCCTCTACAAACATCACCTCTGAGAAAAATTTCTCACCCACTATTTTCAACCTTCTGCTACAACAATGTAACTGGTCCCCACTTAAACTACAATTAGATAATGCTGTTCAGTACTTCAATGAAACCTTCCTTACAATTCTCAGTAACCTTGCCCTTACTAGGACTAAGCCCCCCCTCTATGGAAAGACAAGAAAACCAATAACTAACATAGACAAGAAAGCCCCCCCAGCTATCAGCAATCCAAAAAACAAATCTGACCACCTGAACTATCAACAGCCAAGAAACTTAAAAAAAAAAAAAAAAAAAAAAAATAAAATAAAAAACAAAAAACCTTACTATCACTATCAAAAAAAAAAAAAAAAAAAAAAAAACAAAAACAAAAAAAAAACAACATTCCCCAACACCAACTCATCCCAGGTCATCCCTCCTCCCCCCCCCTACTCCCTCAAATGGCCTCCTCCTCCCTATCTCAACTCCTCACTAACACCAATGTCACACCCACCGCATCAAACTCTACAACCAACACCCCCAGTCCCTTGTCTCCACCTCTACAGACACCACACAGCCCTTCTCCTTTTCACCGATACAAACTAAGTACATAAAAACCCTCTTGTCCAAACTCAAAACATGCTGCACAGCTGCAGACAAACTCACAAATGATTTCTAAAACTTGCTGCCCCCTTCAATCGCATACCCCATTTCAATACTGATCAACTGCTCTACTAAAGAACATTACGTCCCACTCATTTGGAAAGTACCTCATATTACTCCTCTCCACAAAGGTGGCCCCTCCAAAGAACTAACCAACTATCTTCCCATAGCCATACCCCCCCCTCGCAAAAATTCTAGAAAAATGCATCCACAACCAGCTCATAAACTACTTCCTAAACAATAACCTCCATTCCAACTCTCAACATGGTTTCAAACCAAAACACAGTAACAGCACAGCCCTCCTAACCTTCACTAGTGCCATTCACCATCTCATAAACGAAGGCCAGCATGTCTCTTCCATATTTCTCGACATGTCTAAAGCCTTCAATACCATATCCCACCAGCCTCTACTAAACAAATTATCTTCCTATGGCCTCAGTTTACCCTCACTAACTTGGTTTCACAGCTATCTTTCCAACCATCAACAGGCTACAAAGTGGGAACCCCCCCCCCACTCCCCATCTCTGCGGGTGTACCACAAGGTTCTATTCTTGGTCCACTTCTCTTCATCATATTCACAAACAATCTCAGTACAGCAACCCAACATGCCTCCATAGTACAGTATGCAGATGATGCCACTCTTATCTGCTCAGCACCCTCACCCCAAGTTCAGGACATTGAAACCTACCTCTCCCAACACCAACTCATTTTAAATCCCAACAAAACAAAAATCATAGTTTTCTGCAACAAACAATCCAAGACTTCCAAGCTCCCTCTGTCAATCATCTCTGCAAATGGTACCAAAATTGCCCCTACTAACCAAACTAAACTTCTAGGTCTTACCATAGACCACCTCAAATTTGACATACATATTTGCCCAAGCCAGCAAAAAAGTCCACATAAAACTAGGCACCCCTTACAGGGCCAAACCATTCTTAACCCCCAACGCCAGGCTAGCCACTGCTCGCATACACCTTCTATCTAGTCTTCTCTACATCTCTCTCATATTTACTAACCTTAGAAAACCTGACCTCAACAATCTAGAATGATGCTACCACAAACTTGCTAAATTCGCAACTAATCACCCACACAGGTCTCACCACTGCTCAGCTCTTTCGATACTAAATTGGCTAGAACTCCCCAACCTTCTATCTCTCAATCAACTGCCCTTAGCCCACAAGATAATCTACCATCCCAAAAACTGCCCTGCAGTTAAATCACTCCTAAAGGAACACCTTATTAGTCACTGCTATGCTCCTGCCGCTCCCCAGGGTAATCTACTTCCCCGGTCTTATTTTACCTTTCCCACCTGACCCTCTAACATCCCTACCATAAAGCTTATATAGTGTTTGCTCTTTCTACACAGTAATTTATACAGTTCTACTGATTATACTACAATTGCTACTACTTGGTTGTTACTACCACAGTAATTTGTACAGTTCTACTGATTACATTACAATTGCTACTACTTGGTTGTTACTACCACAGCAATTTGTACAGTTCTACATATTTATTGCATTTACTTCTACTGTTTGTGCATTACTACTGTTGAGCTTCCCCCTGGGTCTGCACTAAGCAACAGGATCTCGCCTTGTACTGTTTAATGA
This sequence comes from Protopterus annectens, assembly GCF_019279795.1. Classification (NCBI taxonomy): domain Eukaryota; kingdom Metazoa; phylum Chordata; order Ceratodontiformes; family Protopteridae; genus Protopterus; species Protopterus annectens. The sequence continues at coordinate 107,277,667 of NC_056739.1, forward strand.
TGCTATAAAATAATTAAATTGTACTAGTTTCGTGCTGTTAATATGATTTGTTTTTCTTTTTTTTTCCCTTTCTTTTGTTATTATTATATATCTCCCTGGGTCTCCTCTGAAAACAGGCCTCTGGCCCAGTCGGACATACCCGGTCAACACATGTAATAAATAAAATACAATACACATGCCCTCCCATTGTTTCCTTGAGAACTGCTTAACCAGTTTCTCTTCCCAATCTTTTCCAAACTCCTCTGATGGACTCCTATAGTTACTGTGCAATATTCTACATGTCCTACTAATTGTCTGTCTGTATTTTTTTTTTTAAGAGCAGCTTCTGTTCTAGATTCAACTAAAAATTTTACCAATGCAGGTCTTTCACTTAAGATCCCCCTTATCCCTTTCTCTTTACCTAAATTCTTGATATCAAACACTGATAGAGATGCATTCTCTAGCCTGCAGTCCAAATGTTTTCTTGGACACTTACCACTCTATTACCTTTTTCTCTCGCTAGTTATTTGCTCCCAATACCTTGTTTCCTTTCCACCTCTGCAGAAAATTCCAGCTCCCCTCTTTTCTATTTTCTGTACTCCTAATTGCAGTCATCCTTATCAGCAGCCTTTCTTCATTCTTGTGTTGGCTTAGTTCTTAGAATATGTTATGCTGCTTTACAGATATATCATCATGTTGGGTGTTGTTATTCTCCATTAGGATCTGCATCTAAAACCCCACTGTCTCCGTATTTCTTGAACCCCCCCCCACTTCATCATCATCTCTTTCCACTTAGAATTATAATTTTCTGCTTGTATGTGAGCCTTAAATGTGTAGCTCTAACATATTTCAAATCAGGTAATCCTAAACAACCTTGTTCAACTTATCCCACTTGACCCTTTCCCTCCCAGATAAAATCCTTCAGATTATTACTGTCCACCACTTCTCCCCTGGTTGATAAAAAATATGTCTGACTTGTATATAAAACAAAAGGGACTAAAACCATTTTCATTGCTTGCATCTAGTAATCCATATTTATAAACACGAGCTTCCAGTTTTTCACTTTCAGTATTATCCTTGGTTTAGTCTCTTCCCACATATTCTTAGCTGCCATAACAGAATCCTTTTTAACAGATGCTCCTAAATACTTCATTTTATCATGTCCCCATGACTATGGGTACTGCCTTGTTTTATTCTTCATTAATTTTATAACCCCAA
>NC_056739.1:107310943-107318443 GCF_019279795.1 Protopterus annectens
GGAACCTGTCCCTTCAGCATGTTCTGTTAATTGTGGTAATGAGGTTGAGGTCTCTGGAGGGTGTGGTGCAGAGCGATTGGGATTTTTTTAGATGTAGCATTTATAACAGAGTTGGGTCAGACATGGCTTTGTAAGTCAAGCAGAGAGCGCCTCTAAGTAGGCGATATGAGATAGAGAACAGCTGGAGTCTTCTGAATCTGTCCATGTAGGACATGCATTTAATGCCTAGGATCCTCTTCGTGAGGTACATCTGTGGCCTCTCCAGCTGCTGCAGGTGTCTAGCGAGGTACATGCTAAATGGGGAATTATACTCGATGACTGGTCTAATGAGTGAAGAGGAGAGAGAGACAATGACGTCTTTCTTTCTGGATGGAAAACCCTTGATAATGAGATGTGCCACATAGAATGACTCACAGTGGCAATGTGGTGGTCGAACGAGAGGTTGCTGTCAACCTGCGTCCCCAGATATCTTATAACACCTTCAGTGTTCAGTGGGCTCCCATCGATGTGGTAATTAGTGGGAACTGAGTTTTTTCCAAAGGGGATGACAATGCATTTTTTGGCATTAAGCTTAAGGCCATGGTTTTGACACCAGTCAGTGGTCACAGTCAAGCCTTTCTGTAAGATGTCTGCATCACTTGGGGGGTTAATAATGGCTCTCAGCATGCAGTCGTCTGTGAACTTGGTCAGCCAGAGTCCCTTTGTGTTGGTCTGGACTTCTGAAGAGTAGATGCCGAACAGGACAGGACCCAGGATCGATCCCTGTTGGACTCCACTCGTGACTGGTCAGCAGTCTGACTTGGAGTCCGCTACTTTCACACTGTGTGTTATGTGAGCCAATTTGAAACCCACCTAGTGATATAGGGGCTGATGCCTAGTTTGGTGAGTTTATCAATAATTCCCGAGTGAGGAATGGTATCAAAGGCCTTGGCCAGATCGAGGTAGGCTGTATGCACTTCCCTTACCTTCATCCACAGCCCTGGTGACAGACTCGAAGAAGTCAACCAGGTTGAGCAGGTATGACCTCCCTTTCACAAAGCCAAATTGCATGGGGTCCAGAGTTTGGAGATTTCCTATATCTTTGTTAATCAGGTCCATGATGATGTGCTCTATAGCTTTACATATCAGACTTGTCAGGCTAATGGGACAACAATTCTCAGGGTTTGCAGTTGCTCCCCCTTTATGGAGATGGATGACTGTAGCAGTGCACCATTCAGTAGGGACAAAGCCTGACGTGAGGCTGTGACTGAACAGGGCACACAGATGTGGTGCAAGTTTGCTTTGTAGTTCATGTAGAACACAGCCAGGGATATTATCGGGTCCCATGGAAGCTGTATTCTTGGCCTTGGACAATGCAGCTTTAACCTGTGTGCAGTAATGCTGGGTGCCTGGCATTCTTCCGGTACTGTGATTGGTCCTTTAGTGGGGGAAGAGAGGGTTAAAGCTGGCACTGAATCTGTCGGCCAGTATGTTGGCAATATCTGTTGAAGTACCATTGTGGAGTAACTCAGAGCAAATCTGTGTATTGCCATGGAGGTTCTTGATATAATTACAGAAGGCATTGTGATTGCTTTTAGTGTCTGCTGCGATTCTGCCCTCATAGTTGGCTTTAGAGGATTGGATGGGGGATCTCAATTTTTTGTTGAGGCTAGTGAGGAAGTTTTTCCAGTCTTGGGACTTTACCCTTTTCTGCAACAGTTTCTTCCTTCTGTTGTAGAGTTTATTAACGGTTGGGGGATGACCAGATTGGCTTCCTTTTTTTGAAGGAGAGCGTCTTGGTTCAATTGGGTATGACTAGTTCCATGCGTTTATCTACATGTTCGTACAGTGCACTGGTGTATGATTCAGCAGTCATGCAGCTATTTTCCATTGGCATGGCTGCCGTGAAGTTAGCCACCTCTGTTTTTAGGAGTCCAAAGTCAGCTTTGGAGACGTTTTTCAAGGTGGTTACCTTTGCAGGGGGTGTGGGTGAGATGTGGATTTTCATGGGGTGTGTGTGTGTGTGTGTGTGTGTGTGTGTGTGTGTGTGTGTGTGTGTGTGTGTGCGTGTGCATGTCTGGACTCCTACTGAGAATATGCTTGTCTGCAAATTGCTGTCAAGGCTGTCTGTCAGCCTGTGCTACCAATGCTTATACTAAGGGCCACATAAAAATTTTGGTACCAAAAATATCATCTCAATCCACTCACAGAATTACCTACACTAACATTTTACAGTTACCTAAACACTAAATAAAATCTATGTCAGATTTGCCAAAAATGTTATATTACATGGTAAGGAAAGACACAGTGTGTCAGTTTTAAGTAATTTATTGTAGGCTTGGTTTCATCATTCTGCGCTGTGTGTTAGTTTGTTAACCACTTAAAGTTTCAATTAAGACAAAACTTTTCACTGCTAAAAGAATGCCACAGTAGGAGTGAGTGGAGGCGAAAAATTCTTGTTTAACCTTGGAGATGCAGTGAAGAGAGGTGAAAAGGTCCCCATTCTCCTAGACGAGACAGCGCAGACAGAGGGTCATTATGTATGTATGTACGAAAGATTCCCTTACTATAAATATTTAACCCTGAAGGGATTGTAAATTCAGGGTATGAGAAATGGTACAAAAGCCATTACTGATGGGGTATGGCTTTCTAAGGCAAGTTTTGAATTCCCATCTGGATTTTTGCTTGGCTGAAAAACCACAGTCAGAGTGAACAGTTGGAGTTTACTGCAGTCCCTCTATGTCACTATTTTTGAAGACTGGGCTGTGTTGGTATTGAGAAAGGGGGGAATGGTCCTTTTCAGTTACGTGCTGAGGTTATGGCCATGCTTTGTAATATGCATGCTGGGTAGGTTTTTGAAAAGATAATGTCATTAAAACAGACTTAACCAGATGCATTCCAGACAACTGCTGGATTTTACAGGTATGCGTAGCCTTTTTATTTTAGTGATACTGTCAAATTTAACTGTATCACTGACATCATCTGCTGCACCACGATGTACCTGGTGTGCTTTTGTTGTAATGTTTTATGAGTAAGGAATGTAATGTTTTATAGTACTGATGCTATACATTAGTTTACAAGTTTATTTTAACTTTGCTGTGAGGAGGCAGTTATTGACAAGTTGATAGGATTTTCCAGCTTTCTGGCTTATGATTTCACGTTCTTACTGAATATGTAAGAGACGGTCACAGTTTATTTTCTAACAGATGCAAATGAACCAAGTATTTTTTTTATTTACAGCTATGGATGTGCATAGAAAAAAATGTTTCTGCAAACGATCATACATATGTTTCTGTCTGCTTTTATATTCAGATTAGCCCTGTCTTGCTTGAGGATAATAGACAGGATATGAATGATCAGCAGTAACTTCCCGATGAGGTTCTTAACGTATGCGCTGCGCATACCAAGACGGACACAATAGTAGGGATCAGATCACTGGAGCTATAACATGCCTAGCCATGTAGAGCTTTAAGCAGACCCACTAAATGTACTTGCCAGTCTGGGGACACCTAAGTACCTAGTGGCATAACCTAAAATTGATACTATGTACCAGTATCAGCCAAGGTACACAGAGGTGTCACTTTAGGGCTCAGCATTTCTAAAACTCATAATCCCAGAGTTTAAAATATGGGTAGCAATCAGGATAACCAAAGTAACACACACTTTAGCAAAGTCGCATACATTCCTGCCGACAGTGTCATTTTATTTAAATTACATTTTGCATCCCCTTCCCCATTCCTGTATTAGTTCCCATTCTAAACAAACCCCCTTCATTCTGCATTCCTATCAGCTTGTGGGTTGTGTATTCTAGGGTCTCAAAAACAGCCGCAGAGTTCTTCTATGCCCCAACACCAGTAATGCAAATCTTATTTTCTGTTGGCATAGCAATGAGCGGCGGGTGGGTGGGGGATAAAGGAGATTACAGTACACTAATTTGAATGAGCCATGTAGCTCGGACTGAATAAAAGCAAACAGCCACTATTAATTTACACTCGTTAACCAGCACTTTTGTCGTTTAGTAAGTGCAAAATAAAAAAAAAGTTAAGAAAAGAACAGAACTGCGCGTGTGTGAATGTATGCGTGCAAAAGAATGAGAGATCGATCAAGCCATTATTTTACACTCGCTAAGCAGCTCTTTTGCTGTTTAATAAGTGTAAAAGAAAAAAAAAAAAAAAAAACATGTACATGTGTTTTTATATTTCAGTCTGCGTATGTGAGTGTGTGTGTGCTTGCGTGAATGACAACAAGAATGTGTGTGTGTGTGTGTGTGTGTGTGTGTGTGTGTGTGTGTGTATGCATGTATATATATATATATATATATATATATATATATATATATATATATATGTATAGCCTCTTCAGCCTAAACACTTTACAGTCCTACATTCCCTACTAGACGGTGACATTCATCCCAACCCTGGCCCTAACTCTACCCTAATCACTGCAAACCGCAATCAAGACAAATCTAATACCCTACCAAACCTTCCAACTCACTCTCTATAGCACATCTTAATATACGCAGCATTTGCAACAAAATTGCTCAGGTTCATGCCCTCCTACATATCCACCTATTTGACATCCTATGTTTATCTGAAACACGGCTAAAACCTACCATTAAAGACAATGAAATCACCCCACCTGGTTACAATATTATTAGACTAGACCGAACAGCCAAAAAGGGAGGAGGGGTAGCAATCCCCTATAAAGCAGAGCTACAAGTTAGCACTATTAATCTTAACCCACCTTTGGACAACGCTGAAAAATAATTATCTCCAAATTTCAAGTAAACACACGTAAAGCCATAAATATCATTTGTATATATATTCCCCCAGGAAATAGCATTAGTGCACTCGAGTATATCCTTAACTGGCTTTTTAGTAATCTCCCACAAGAAACCATTGTCCTAGGAGACTTTAATATCGATTGGAATTCCTGTAGTAATACAAGCCCCACCACCCATATTAACCTTTATGGCTTCTCACAAACTATTAACTCCCCGACCAGAACAAATAGACTCAACAGCAAAGAAAGTACCTTGGACTGGATACTTACTAATAGTCTTCATCAAACTTATACAGCAGGAACCCTTCCTGATGACCCAAGTGACCATTCACTTACTTATATTATTAGACATAAAACCAACCTAACTTTCCCTAACACTTTCAGAACAGTACGCACCAAAAAGTACTTTAACCCAGAACTTTTCCAAACAGAACTCAGACAATGTAATTGGTCACCATTAAAATATCTCCCCCTAAATGAAGCAGTAGAATACTTCAATTCCACATTCTTAACCATCCTGGACAACCACGCCCCAATACGGTCTATTAGAAATAAAGCTAAATCAGCCCCCTGGCTCTCTAAAAATACTAGGGAAAAAATCCTTCTCAGAATCAAATCCTGGGCAAAATGGCGTACTACTAAGAATCCTACAGATCACCAAACCTTTACGCAACATAGAAATAGTACAAAAAAAGCCATCCTACTAGACAAAAATAATTATTACCTCCAATTACAGCAATCCCACAAAGAACCACAAAAATTTTGGACTAGCATTAACAAGCTTCTTTACCCAGGCCAATCTATCATACCCAACCCGCAAGGATCTAACCCGGAAAATCCCACACAAACAGCTAATGCCTTCAATTCTTTCTTCACAGATGCTATACAAACTCTTGATGGCCATCTATCTCCTGAAACCTCTAATCTGACTACTTCTACTACAAACCCACCCCCATAATTTTATTTACAACCTGTGTCTACTTCCTTTATCTGCTCCCTTCTCCAAAAATTAAAACCAACTACCCCCTCAGCTGACAAACTCCCAGCAGAATTCCTGCAAATAGGAGCTAAAGCCATTGCCTATCCCATTTCCATTCTGATAAATAGAACTATAAGTGAAGGAACTATCTGGAAATTTCTCATATCATCCCACTGCATAAAGGAGGGAATTCGAATGACTTCTCTAACTTTCGCCCCATAGCTTTACTATCCCCTCTAGCAAAAATAATGGAAAAATGCATCCATAAGCAACTACTTAACCACCTACTCCATAATACCTACATGCCAACTGTCAACATGGATGCAGACCTTATCACAGTACCACCACAGCCCTGCTATCCTTCAGAAACTGTATTAACAAAAAACGCTACAAAAATATTCTTTCCTCTGCATTCTTCATTGATTTATCTAAGGTTTTTGACATGGTCAACCACCGACTCCTTCTACACATACTTAATTCCCTTTCACTTGATCCTCTATCTATGAATTGGTTCACATCCTACCTAGAAAACAGACAGCAGGCTGTACTCTGGCAAAATAAACTATCTAATCACCTTCCTATCTCCCTCGGTGTCCCACAGGGCTCCATACTAGGGCCACTCCTATTTTCCATTTATATTAATGATCTTCAAACAGCTATTCCAGACACCAACTGCATTCAATATGCAGATGACTCTACTATAATCTGTTCTGCCGCTTCTCATACTGAACTTAAGTCTCTTACCCAAAAAGCTTTCAATACTGTTGAACAGTAGTTCTCACACCGCTGCCTCCTCTTAAACCCCCAAAAAACTAAACTGTTACTCTTTACACCCACCCAAAAGTCCACCCTCTTACATTTCACTCTCACATCCAACAACGGTACTCTTATTTCTCCTGACCCAACCACTAAACTCTTAGGAATAACAATCGACAACAACCTCAACTTTGACACTCACATAAACACCACAATAAAATTAGTTAACAAAAAACTAGGATCCCTTTACAGAATCAAACCCTTTCTTACACCAGTAGCCAAGACCGCTATAGCCAGAACTCACTTAATCTCCACTCTACTCTATGCTTCTCCTATATACACCAATCTCTCCAAAAACATCAACAAACTAGCAACATCCTATAATAATATTGCCAGATTTGCTACAGGCTCTTCTTTCAAAACCCATCACTGTTTGAATCTAAAACAATTAGACTGGCTAGAATTTCTTAACCAGCTCCAGTTTCACCAACTTACAATTACCCACAAGACCCTGTATCAACCCAGCAACACTCCAATACTGTCTAGCCTCATTACCCCTTACAATAATCTTAAGACTCTACACTCCTCAAATAAACTGCTGATCAATACAACCAAATCTAACAACTCAGCAGGTGACTCCTTCTTCTGTAACTCTGTTGGTAAACTATGGAACCAACTACCCTCTGAACTCACCTCTCAGACTTCTCTCTCACTTTTCAAAAGTAATCTAAAACTATTTCTCAACAAACACTGGCTATGCCCCTGTACTAACCCTGACTAACTTTTTCCTTTTACTAATTTTCATCCCACATCCTTCACAATCTTCCCTTTATGTTTCAATTTACTATATTATTGCATCTAAAACTTATGTATATATGTATAATACACCCTCTCTTATACATTACCCTCTACAGAATAAATGCTTATGTTATTAATCACTACAAGTATTATAATTTGTACAAAAAAAAAATATTACTTGTGTGCTTGTAAGAATTGTCTTTTTT